>NW_023270855.1:53286446-53289713 GCF_011800145.1 Mirounga leonina | reverse complement strand
GAAGGCAGACGCTTAACGACTGAGCCACCCAGGCGCCCCCCGGATTGGAAATTTTAAAAGAAGCAAAAGCCAAAACCTGAGCCTTCATCACAGATCATTAGGGAAGTGCAGGCTGCGTGGGAAAGACACATATCCATTAAGTAACACACATGTGAATTCCCACAGGCCAGGTTGAGCGCCGTGAGGAACTTGGAGCTATGAGAAGGAACAGCAGAGAGGCCAAGTCTGGATGGGGGTCAAGGAACTGGGGAGGTTTTGTGGAACCAGGAGGGGCAAGCGTAGGGAGGAGGCGGGTGAAGCCACTGGCGGAATAGGACGGAAGAATCTGAGGGCAGTGGGGCAGGGCTCCCGGGACAACTCCATCAGCAGATGGGGCTGAATGTGCCAGAAGCCAGGAGTGCAAGCCTGGGGAAGACAGGGCCCCCGCAGTGCTGGCATCCCTGCAGTGCTTGGACCCCAGCTCCACCCTGGCAATTCCCTCAACCCTCCATTCCAGAGAAGTCTCAACGGCAGAGGGCATGAGAGGGGTAGAAGAGGTCCCGGCATTGACGACCCCAACTTCCCACTTCATCTGTGTGTTAGGATGTGGCATTCCCCCACCGGACGGTGGCTCCCAGCCCCCAGTCCTGCGCCAGCCGTCCTGTCTCTGCCCCTTCACACTGCTGCTCCTTCTTGCTTATTAGCCAGCGCAGAGCCCAACATGAGGCTCGAGCTCACGACCTGAGCTGAGATCAAGCGTCAGGCGCTCAACCGACTGAGCCACCCAGGCCCCCCCCCCTTTTTTTTTTTGATTTCGTGATATTTATTGATACTTAGGTGACTTTGTGAATGCATTTTATTTTTTTTAATTTTTTTTATTATTTTTTAAGATTTTTATTTATTTATTTATTTTTTTTTTTTTAAAGATTTTATTTATTTATTTGAGAGAGAGAATGAGAGAGAGAGCACATGAGAGGGGGGAGGGTCAGAGGGAGAAGCGGACTCCCTGCCGAGCAGGGACCCCGATGCGGGACTTGATCCAGGGACTCCAGGATCATGACCTGAGCCAAAGGCAGTCGCTTAACCAACTGAGCCACCCAGGCGCCCGTGAATGCATTTTATAAATCATTAAGTGCTGTACAAACTCAAGGAGTTACTATTAGTATACTATCTTCCCAAGCCACCTGGATCGTGTATGTCCTCCCCTCTGAGAACAGGCGAATCCACAGAGACAGGAAGTTGATCAGCGCTTGCTGGGGGAACTGAGGAACAGGCACAGGGTTTCTTTTGGGGGCGATAAAAATATCCTAAAATTAGATACTGTGATAGTCGTACAACTCTGTGAATATACGAAAAACCACTGAATTGTATACATTTTAAAAGGATGAATTTCTTAGTACGTGAATTCCACCTCAAAGGTGTTATTAAAACCACAAATCCCCCCACTGCATTCAGACGCCTCACCATTGGTCTCAGGGACTTCATAGACACTCCCCGTCATGTGCTAGATGCCTTCCCTCTTTTCCCCAGGACACAGAACACGTAATAAAGTGTAGAATCTTTCCCAAACTTCTTTTTAAAATGGTATTTGAAACTGGGGCCTCCTGGCTGGCTCAGTCAGTAGAACCTGAATGGAAGGCAGACGCTTAACGACTGAGCCACGCAGGCGCCTGCCTGCCTGCCTGCCTTCCTTCCTTCCTTCCTTCCTTCCTTCCTTCCTTCCCTTCCTTCCCTTCCTTCTTTCTTTCTTCTTTCTTCCTCTTTCTTTCTTTCTTTCTTCCTCTTTCTTTCTTTCTTTCTTTTCTTCTTTCCTTCTTCCTTCCTTCCTTCCTTCCTTTTTCTTTCTTTTTCTTTTTCTAAGATTTTATTTATTTGACAGAGAGAGACACAGAGAGAGAGGGAATACAAGCTGTTCTCTTGTCCTCAAATTTCCAACTGTTATTTGTCATAATGAGGAAAAATTCAAAGATGCTAAAATCTTTCATTTTTGGGGGGGGGGGCGGGGCAGAGGGTGAGGGAGAGAGAGAGAATCCCAAGCAGGCTCCGCCCTCAGCACAGAGCCCAACGCGGGGCTCAACCTCTCGACCCTGAGATCAAGAGGGTCTCTTGACCCTCTTGATCTCTGAGTCATGAGTTCAAGCCCCACGTTGGGTGTGGAGCCTACTTAAACAAACGGTATTTGAAATTGATCTGGGGGAAGTAAAGTCAGAAGAGTAACATATACCCACCTTCTTACAACTATTTTATTCATCATCTCATCTCAGGAAATACTAGGTATGAAAGAACCTGAAAATTAAATTAAAAAAAAAAAAAGGAAAATTCCTGGATATAGGTGTGGATAGATGTTTTTTTTTTACTCTGCGTTTTGATTGACTTGAAAAACATGACAGTTTCTTTAAAATCAGGAAAATCCTCAAGATACAAAGTGTACTTATTGCTATGTAGCCTCAATTTCCCCCAAATCGTGATACAAAGCTCTCTAGCGTGCCCAGAAGATTGCATTACAGTTCTTACACACTGAGCACAGGTCTCACGGTTTACAAGGTCAAAGGCACCATTTGTTTCTGCCAACAAAGCATACCGTGCCTTTTACCCCATAGAAAGCCAAAGGGATGTTTCTTCGAGTGCTCCCTTAGTGACTTTTGATGTGGCACGTGGCTACTGGACGGTCCTTCGAACTCGAACGAGATCTGGAAGGACTGGAAGTAAAATTAATGTTGGCAGCTGTGCGTGTTTATTCCCACAGAAGTTAAATCCCAGTGATTCAAGACTTTCTCACCATATCCTTTTCAACTCCCTGAGCAAGGGGATATAGGAGGGAAGGAGCTAAGCCAGCCACTTCTCACCTCCTTGGGAGGGATTTCAAGCAGGCTGAGAAGAGAGAAATTGGGGAGCAGCATGGTATCGACTCACCAGGAGCTGACTCGTCTGGAGGTGGTTCTACATTTCCAGCTGACACCCTTGACTGCAAAGGAAGCCAGCCGTCTGCAGGGCAACTGAGTTCCCCCAGCACAACCATGCTGGGAGAGAACCACTCGGAGGGTATGCTCTGTATGGGCATCTGAGCTAAACTGCCCTGGAATCTCATAAGACTCTTTTTACAGGGGCACCTGGGTGGCTCAGTTAAGCGTCTGCCTTCAGCTCAGGTCATGATCCCCGGGTCCTGGGATCGAGCCCCGTGTTGGGCTCCCTGCTCAGTGAGGAGCCTGCTTCTCTCTCTCTCTCTCTACCCTCCCCCTGTTAAATAAATAAATAAATAAATAAATAAATAAATAAATAAATAAATAA
>NW_023270855.1:53231452-53286436 GCF_011800145.1 Mirounga leonina | reverse complement strand
TAAATAAATAAATAAATAAATAAATAAATAAATAAATAAATAAATAAAATCTTTAAAAAAAATAAAGACATTTCTCTGGTGATTCTTATTTTTTTTTTTTTAAAGACTCTTTTACATTAGAAGAAAGCAATGGTATTGCCTTCCTTGCTCAGAGGAAAGAATGGATTCAGAACCAATCTAAATGTGTTAGAATGAAGTCTTGGAAGAAACACAAACCGTCGGTAGTGACAGATTAGAGCATGAGGCTTGATAAGCGATGTGGCAGATTATGAATTTGGTAATCTGGAAATGTTTTTATCTGTTTTGCCTTCACACAACTGCTCTTCTTAGAAAGAGGCTTTCTGGATCTGACACCAGGGAGATCATGAAGTCTAGAAAATATAAAAATTTTAACTATTTTTATATAACAACTGTAACTGTATTTATATAATATGTTCTCTTGTCCTCAAATTTCCAACTGTTATTTGTCATAATGAGGAAAAATTCAAAGATGCTAAAATCTTTCATTTTGGGGGGGGGGGCGGGGCAGAGGGTGAGGGAGAGAGAGAGAATCCCAAGCAGGCTCCGCACTCAGCACAGAGCCCAACGCGGGGCTCGACCTCTCGACCCTGAGATCGTGACCTGAGTCCAAATCAAGAATTGAACACTTAACCGACTGAGCCACCAGGTGCCCCTATTTTCTGTATTCTGATGCTCTGTCACCTCAGGGCCTTGCTGATCTGGGAAAGACTTGCCCCTCCCAGGGCTCGCTAATTCCTAGAGAGAGGAAAACAACTTGCCCAAACTGCACCTTTCGTGTGCAGACCAGTCAATGCAGAGCCCACACCGCCAGCCCCCTCCTCTGCGGGGCTCTCACACTCGGGGCAACTACCCCCTGTCCTGATCAGCCCAGGGCCTGGAGCCAGACAATGGGGCTGGCCCCTATGCCCCAGAAGGCTGTCTGCATTCAGAACTCCGTGTATTCCAGAGACTGTTGGCTTGCTTCACTTGGCAAGTGTTTTCAGGTCCATCCCTGTTGTAGCAGGTATCAGAACGTTATCCCTTTGTGAGGCTGAATACCATTCCAGCGTACGGATGCACCACATGGTGTTTATCATCTGTCGGTAGACACTAGGGTTGGTTGCTTTCCACCTTTTGGCTGTTAATGAATAGTGCTGCTGTGAATGTGGGCGTGCGCAGGCCTCCTCCACACTGGTGGGTTGTTCCCTCTTTTCTCTCCTCCCCATCTTCCCTTTCTGGATCATGGTAACAGGAGAGGGGTTGATAATAGTACCAAGACTGAAAAGACAGGCCCTAGGATGATCAGTCCCCCAAAATATGCTAAAAGTATGCCCCATTGTGACTTGCATGGGCCCCAGGCACTTTGGCCTTCATGGGTCCCATAGTCCATAAAGGAAAAAAAAAAAAATTTATATGTATACATTAAAAGTTAAATTTTACGACCGAGGTGGGGCATAAAGATGGATAGAATCGGGGCACCTGGGTGGCTCAGTTGGTTGAGTGTCTGTCTTTGGCTCAGGTCATGATCTCAGGGTCCTGGGATCGAGTCCCGCATTGGGCTCCCTGCTCAGCGAGGGGTCTGCTTCTCTCTCTCCCTCTGTCATTCTCCCTGCTCATTCCATCTCTCATTCTCTCTCTCAAATAAATAAATATGTAAAGCTTAAAAAAAAAAAAAAAAAAAGATGGGTAGAATCCAGACTAGATCATGGGGGCCTTTCCTTCTCATTTTAAAAGAAACTGAAACATTTGCAAGGGCCCCCAATGCACTGGGCATTTAATAGATAAGTCAGCCCTGCTAACAGGTCAGGCCTGGCTCTTTGAAAGGCCTGATTGCCTCATAGGCTCTGCATCCGCTGCCTACTGACTATCCCACCCATAACCTACGTGGACTCTGATGAGCGCAAATAATTTCGAGAAGAGAGATCAGCGAGGTGCTTAATAATGGCCTCTGCTGCCCGCCTTAGCCCCTAAAAGGCAGCCTATCTCCTGGCTCCTCAGCAGGCCCACCTGCCAGGGCCCCTGGTTTGGGACACTATGGTGTCTCCTAGGGACCTCAGTGGCCTCCTCACTGCAACCAGAGGGATGGTTGCGCAAACAGAGCTGACTGTAGGGCCCACAGGACACCCACCACGCCCTTCTGCGCCGCTGACATTTGCATAGGCTGTTCCCTCCCTCCCCCCCCAGAGCATCCTGTCCTCATCCCCTGCCCCCCCGGGGCCAGGAGTCCCCCCCCCCCGGGGCCAGGAGTCCCCCCCCCGCTTAACCTGGGAGGACAGCCCTGCCCTAACCGGGCCAGCCACATCCTTTCTGAGGCTGCCAGCGGCTGTGGGCAGCTTTGGGCGCCCATCTGCACAAAAGAGCTCCTGCTAGCATCCGCCTCAAGGGGTGGGGGTGCTGGAGGGGGGGCTGGCGCTGAAGAAGAGGGCCGAGCACGCTGTTCTGGAGCAGACGGGGTGCTCCTCCAATGCCAGGAGCTATTATTGTACCTGGAGGAGGGGAACAGGGGCTGGAGGAGAGAGCCAGCCGGTAGAGGAGGGAGCAGGGCCGGGAAGGAAGCCAGACAGAAGGCAGACAGAACATGGAGGCCTGTGGGCCACGGCAGCAGCTGGGCGTGGGCAGGGGCTCTGGGCCGAGGGAGGACGCAGAGAAGCTGTTGCAGGCGTTTGCAAAGGACTGCCCTAACAAAGTACACAGCCCTGGGGGGCTCACACACCAGAAACGTGTCGTCTCGCAGCTCCAGGGGCCGGAGATCAAGCCGCGGGCACACGTGGCTGCTGGCGAGGCCTCTGTCCTTGGCCGGCTGATGGCCGTCCCTGTGCACATGTCTGCGTCCTCACCTCCTCTTCCTAGACGGACACCGGTCACACTGGACGAGGATCCATCCCAATGACCTCATCGGAACTTACTTATCACTTTAAAGGCCTTGTCTCCAAATTGTCACATTCTTTAGTGCTGGGGGTCAGATCGTCCAACAGATGAATTTGGCAGGGGAGGGGGCGGGGGGGGGGATGACATCCAGCCCAGAACAGCATTGAGGGCGTTTTTGGGAGAAGGGATGCAGGAGGAGCACAGGTTGCAAGCAGCAGACTTCTCTTGCTAAGGATGTGCCTGGGTCCCCATCTGGTCTACCCGAAACCAGGGGGCTGTCCGGGTCCGCCCTCGGGCCTACCTACATGATTAGATGCTGGAGTCCCTCATTCAGGTCCTTCACGGCTGAAAAGGGCCTAACTAAGCCAGTATGTGAATCTCTTGGCACACTGCCTGGCCTAGAGAGCTTGATAAATCACAGCTATTATTCTTAATTAAGATTATTGGGCCGGCAATATTAATCTAGAAAAACCACCATTTAGGCCAAAAAGAAAAAAGAGCCTGATTACATAGTGATAAACATTACGCGAAGTTGGAG
Source organism: Mirounga leonina (assembly GCF_011800145.1). Classification (NCBI taxonomy): domain Eukaryota; kingdom Metazoa; phylum Chordata; class Mammalia; order Carnivora; family Phocidae; genus Mirounga; species Mirounga leonina. Next base: position 53,283,030 of record NW_023270855.1, on the reverse strand, counting down.
ACAGGGCATTATTAAAACTCTGTGCTTCATAAAATACAATCACAGCACAGAAAAATGTTAGAAATAGAATAAACTGCCAGAAACATAATCACAGCGAGAACTTAAGAAACTATGGCAAAGTGAGGGCATGAGACTAGAAATCTTCTGTCCAATAGTCACACTCCTTGATATTTACCCGAATGAAGTGAAAACTTACAACCACACACCCAAACCTGCACACACAAGTGTCCATAGCAGCTTTGGACTTGGAAGCAACCCAGACATCCTTCAGTGGGTGAAGGGATAGACTGCGGGACATCCAGACAATGGGATGCTATTCAGCACGAAAAAGAGACGAACTCTCCAGCCATGAAAAGACGCGGAGGAACCTCAAATGCACAGGACTACGTGAGAGAAGCCCGTCTGAAAAGGCTGCACACTGTAGGATTCCAACTCTATGACATTCTGGAAAAGGCAAAAGCATACAGACAGTAAAAGGATCAGTGGCTGTCAGTGGTGCGGAGCGGGGAGAGATGAAGAAGTGGAACACAGGGGATTTTTAGGGCAGTGAAATACTCTGTATGTTACCATAACGATGGATACATTCATTATCCATCTGTCCAAACCCACAGAGTGGACACCAATGTAAGGCATGGGCTCTGGATGATAATGATGCGTTGGTGTGGGTTCATTGATGGTAACAAACGTGTCCCTTTGGTGTTATGTTGACAGTTGGGGAGGCTGTGCATGCAGAGGGGCAGAGGGTACGGTGCAGTATATGGGAACTTCCTTGACTTTCCACTCAATTTTGCTGATGCTTTTCTCACAGATAGACTGGGGTGATGGGTTTGGGGAAGAAAACCCCAGAGGGGAAGGGCCCTTCTCGTATCACATCCTATCCAGAGTACATGCTGTCAGCATGACTAATCACAGGTGTTTTCAAGGACCAGTAACAAAGACTGATAACTTACATAGGCCAAGAAGGAAATCTCTAAGCACAAAAAGTAGACACTGCCCAGGCCCCAGGTTTTGTTACGGTACAACTATACCAAATGCAGGGGGCGTTACCCCTGAGCCCCGAGTCTCACCCTCCCCAGGCTGCAGAATCAAAACACTCTAACACTTATGGGGAGGGGCTTCTAAATTGGCCCTCATGGTTCCCATCTCCTATATTCATGCTCTTGTCTGATCCTCTCTCCTTGAGTATAGACAGGATCTAATGAGTCCATTTTAACTAACAGAATATGATAAATGGGGTGGGATGTCACATCTGACATTAGGTTACAAAAGACTGTGACTTCTGCCTTGCTGGCCCTCTCTTACACCCGTGGACAGAAGTTGGCTATGGCAGCTGGCAGTTGGAAGCTGCTGCATGCCCACCTGGCAAACACTGAAGCCTGTGGTCCATGAGAAACGGAGGCCCTCGGTCCGACAGCCGGCAAGGGACTGAATCCTGCCAACAGCCGTATGAGTGATCCTGGAGCACAGCCTCCCCCCATCGGGCCTTGAGAAGGTGACAGCCCCACCTGACACCTGTATCATAGACCCGTGAGACACTGAGCCAGAGGACCAGCTGGGTCACACCAAGATGCCTGACCCACAGAAATGGTGAGAGCATACAAACTCGTCTTAAGCCATGACATTGTTAAAAACAGCTTTATTGGGGCGCCTGCGTGGCTCAGTCGTTGAGCGTCTGCCTTCGGCTCAGGTCACGATCCCAGGGTTCCGGGATTGAGCCCCGCATCAGGCTCTCTGCTCAGCAGGGAGCCTGCTTCTCCCTCTACCTGCCGCTCCCCCTGCTTGTGTTCTCTCTCGCTCTGTCAAATAAATAAATAAAATCTTTAAAAAAAATAAAAACAGGGGCGCCTGGGTGGCTCAGTTGGTTAAGCGACTGCCTTCGGCTCAGGTCATGATCCTGGAGTCCCGGGATCGAGTCCCGCATCGGGCTCCCTGCTCGGCAGGGAGTCTGCTTCTCCCTCTGACCCTCCTCCCTCTCATGCTCTCTGTCTCTCATTCTCTCTGTCTCAAATAAATAAAATCTTAAAAAAATAAAAATAAAAACAGCTTTATTGAGGTATAACAGATATGCAAAATCTGCAGATACTTCATGTATATAATGTGGTGCGTTTTGGACATACACACACACCCGTGACACCATCACCACAATCGAGGTAACATATCCCTCACCTGCAAAGTTTTCCCGTATCCTTTGTTTTAGGGGTGGGGGTGGGTGGGTGGGAGAACACTTAACATGAATGTTTTATTTTATTTTATTTTTTTAAAGATTTTATTTATTTATTTGAGAGAGAGAATGAGAGAGAGAGAGCATGAGAGGGGGCGGGTCAGAGGGAGAAGCAGACTCCCCGCCGAGCAGGGAGCCCGATGCGGGACTCGATCCAGGGACTCCAGGATCATGACCTGAGCCGAAGGCAGTCGCTTAACCAACTGAGCCACCCAGGCGCCCAACATGAATGTTTTAAAACTAAAATTTTTGAAGTGCACGATACAGCATTGCGAATTGTAGGCCCTACGTGCCAGCAGAACTCTAGCTCTCCCTCACCTTGCAGAACTGAAACTTGATAGGCACTGAACAACACCTGCCCATTTCCCCACCCCCCAGTCACCAGGAACCACCACTCTGCTGTTAAGCCATCTTGTTTTGGAATGATTTGTTACAGGGCCACGGTGAAATAACAGTCTTTCTGTGATAATCCCAGCCCCAAATCTTGCCCTTCCTGGATGAACACTGCACACACACACTCCCAAGAACAGGCTTTCTGGATGCTTCTCCAAAGGGCAGCTCCCTGAGGGCCTTGGTCCTTGTCCTGCTCTTGGTCTTGCCATTGACCTTGCCCAGTGCACACTCACCATACAGCGCTGGGAAGGTTCCCTGCACCCTGCCACCCCACCAGGGAGCTTTGAGCACACGGCTGGGTCTACTGATCAGGGAGACCTGAAGGTCTTAGTCAGCTGGGACTGCTGTAACAAAATACCACAGACTGGGCGGGGGCGGCAGGGGGGAGGGGGGTAAACCACAATTATGTCTCACAGTTCTGGAGACTTGAAAGTCCAAGATCAAGGTGCTGGCAGAATTCGGTCCCTGGTGAGGGCTCTCTTTCTGACTTAGAGAGTGAGAGAGCCAGAGATCTTAACCAATTTTTAAATGTACAGGACAGTATCGCCAACTATATGCCCACTGTTGTAAAAATACGGAAAATACGGGGGCGCCTGGGTGGCTCAGTCGTTGGGCGTCTGCCTTCGGCTCAGGTCGTGATCCCGGGGTCCCGGGATCGAGCCCCGCATCGGGCTCCCTGCTTCGCGGGAAGCCTGCTTCTCCCTCTCCCACTGCCCCCCGCTTGTGTTTCCTCTCTCACTGTCTGTCAAATAAATAAATAAAAATCTTAAAAAAAAAAGAAAAAAGAATGCCCTTATCAGAAATGTGCTGATCGGTATCGAAGGGGAAGTGTCTTGATGTCTGCAACTCTCCTTCAAACGTTTAGCAAAACAAACAAACCTGCTTGTATATGTACGCGTGTGTGTATTTGTGTGTGTATATATAACAGAAATGGCTAAAGCAAGTGGCAAAATGAATCTAGGTGAAGCGTCCGTGAGTGTTCATTATACTGTGCAACTTGTTTGTGGCTTTCAAGTGTTTCAAAATGAAAAGGTGGAGAAACACACAGAGCACCCTCAACGCTCCCCATATGTTCCTCCAGCTGCCATCATTTCTCCCTCTACACACAGCAAGGATTTCTCAGAGGTGCCCATGCCTGCCCTACGTGCTGGCTGAATGTTCACTAGCGGGCCCTCCAAACGAACCAAAAGCTCCCGATCTGCAGTGTTTGCCGATTCCTGTGGTGTAAATACTCCTCCCACCGTGGCGGACTTCAAGCTACTGGTGCGGTGTCACTGAACACGGAACTGACAGAAGATGCAACAGCATGCGTAACAGTATTTCCAGCATACAGATGTGATTTATGTAAATGCCCTCAGTAGCGCAGCTAGCAACACGTGGAAAAATAATTAGGAAGTGTTGAGTTTTGAGTATTTATTACCTTTGTCTAAATACAATCCATTTGATGGGGAAGTTTATACAATGAACTTTTAAACAAGGGCCGTGTTTAACAACTAGCTCCCAAATTCCTAAAAATTTGACAATTCGCTCTCGCCGGCCAGTACGAGCTGACTCCAGCGCACCTCTGTAAAAAAAAAAAAAAAAAACTCAACCCACTGAAACCTGGCTTCCACAATCACCATTCAACCAAAATGCTCTTGCTTGTCTCACCATGGACCTCCATATTGCACAAATGCCAAGGACAATGGACACGGGTCTGGCCTGGCCTGCCTTGCCTGAGTTCCCTGTAGCATTCAACACTCCACACTCCGCCTGCCTTCTCCGAGGTCTTCCAGGTGCTCTTCCTACCTGTTGACCGGTCCTGCCCAGTCTCCTTCAAGGGCTCTTCTTCCTCCAGACCTTCTTCTCAGCAACAAACCTATATATCCCAACCACTTAACTAGTTTGCTCTTCTCGGAGTAAAGACATTTCAAAGCCAGAGTGGAAGCCCTCATTACTTACTCCCACCTCGAGGTGGAGCTTCTGAGAGACAGAGAATCTGTCCAACCCTGAAGCTAGGGAGTGTATGTTGCCTCCCTTTCAAGTCCCACAGACCTTATCACAGTTTAATAACTCAAAAGGCTTCAACAGGGCAAAGGCAGCATGCATTGACTCCCCCCCACGGTACCAGCTCCCCATCTCTCCTAGACTCAGATCGCATGGCCATGTTAAGGTACCGCCACTTGGTGGCGGCATTCTCTAAATGGAAAATAGTCTCCAGGTGCTAAAAAGACAAAGGCCTAATCTTCTTTAGGGCCAGGTGTGTCGATTCACACGGAATCCACGGAGGAGCGGCCTCCACCCAGCCTGGTCTTAGCTTCATCTTCCTGATCTGGACTAAAACCAACAGGAGCTTCCTCAAAGTGCTGTACAAAGTGGGCTCACGTGCTCTCGCTCTGGGAGCAACTCACTTGCCCGTCTGTCGGTCACTGTAGGCCACCGTCAGTGAGAGCCAGGGTCAGTCACTACCGGGCTGGTCCGCGGGCCAATCAGTCAGAATCCAGCTGAATCCACTCCTGTGGGCAGCCGCTCCACTTGCCCTTCCGGCCACTGCAACCCGGCGCGATCTGTCGGGGAGATCACCGCGGGGGACGGAATTCGCGCCCTCACGATCCGCCCCTTCGTGGTCTTATCCAACCAGAGGTCTCCGCTTCAGAAAAGTGCCCGCCCCCCCACGCCGACCTCCAGTCACGGGTCCCGCCTTCCGAAATCCTGCCCTATCAGAGGCCTAGCTCTCTAGGAATCTCCAGCTCTTAGGCCCCGCCCCTACCCCGGACCGCTCTCCAAGGCCCCGCCCTCCCCGGGAGCGCTGTCTAAATCAGGGGCTGTTTCCTCTCCGAAACCCCGCCCCCAGGGCCGGCTTTTCCCAGGCCCACGCCGCGCCACATAGACGCGGCTGGTGACGCCATCGGGCCGCGTTGCCAGAAGGTCACACGGGATCCAGCAACATGGCGGCGGCGGCGCTGTGGGGAGGCTGGTGTCGCTGCCCGCGGGTAAGCGGACGTGCAGGGTTGGGGTGCGGGGTGGGGGCGGGTCTAGGGAGCTCCAGGCCTGCGACCTCCAGGGCCTTTTTGTCCTCAGGCCTTTGGCCCCCTCGGCCCTTCCTTGGGCTCAGCGAGAGCCTTGGGTTCAGGGCGTTGGGTCGGCGGAGGCCGGGCCCGGGGTCCCGGAGCGAAGCGCACGGGCGGGGGCAGAGCGTGCCGGCTGGGAGGCGGCCATGGGCGGAGCCCGGCGGGGGCGAATCGCCCCTCACTTCCTGATCGCGCTCCACGTGCGCAGGGGAGTGCATGGTGGCCTCGGCGCCCAGTGGAGGAAGAGCGAGAAGTCAAAACACCGTGACAGTCACGGCCCGCGTTTATATGCCGGGTCCTCTACCGAGGGCATTTCCTGCATCGCTCCTCCTAAGCCTCCGTGTGAAAGTGCGGGACGTAGTTCTCTCCCTGGCTGAGAGCTTGAGCTCGTGGGGGCGGTGGGAGTTGAGGTGTGTATGGAGCGCTCAGAAAACAGTAGTACTTCATGTTGCTGGAAGTCGGTTAGGAAACTGGGAGTCAGAAAGGTTAAGCAACCTGCCCACAGTGTCAGCTGGGGGGTAGCTGACCTGGCCAAAATCCTGGGTCAGACTGACGACAGAGCCAGACTGTGGAGGGAGGAAAATATCTTACAGGGATCCTAGTGTGGGGAGAAAGAAGCTGTCTGACTCAGGGCTGATTTTTTTTTCTTGGCTGCTTGTCTTTTGAGTCAGGGTTGAGAGATTGAATTTACACGTTTGGATTTGGGCACAAAACTGGTGGGGCACCAACCTCAGGTTTGGGCTTACTGTGGAATTTCTTTCCCAAGTTAGACAGCCATCCACTTCTATCTCAGACTGTTGCTGAAGTCAGTGCTCCAGGATCAACAGGTGTAGGCAGAGAACAACTTACTAAACTAAACTCTTGGGAGTTACTCTCTCTCTCTCTTTTTTTTTTTTTTTAAAGATTTTATTTATCTGACAGAGAGAACAAGCAGGGGGAGTGGCAGGCAGAGGGATAGGGAAAAGCAGGCTCCCAGCTGAGCAGGGAGCCTGATGCGGGGCCCGGTCCCAGGACCCTGGGATCCTGACCCAGGCGTCCCAGGAGTTACTCTTTTTTACAAAAATAATTTTTGGGGGGCGCCTGGGTGGCTCAGTTGTTAAGCGTCTGCCTTCGGCTCGGGTCATGATCCCAGGGTCCTGGAATCGAGCCCCACATTGGGCTCCCTGCTCCGCAGGAAGCCTGCTTTCCTCTCCCACTCCCCCTGCTTGTGTTCCCTCTCTCTCTGTCTAATAAATAAATAAAATCTTCAAAAAAATAAAAAAATAAATCATTTTTTTGGTAAGTTTATTTAAGTCATCTCTACCCCCAGCATGGGGCTTGAACTCATGACCCCAAGATCAAGAGTCTCATGCTCTTCCGACTGAGCCAGCCAGGCGTCTCAGGAGTTACTCCTGAACTATAGGAGATGGTGGCATTTGTATGAGTTTGGGATGTTGCTTAAAGTTTCTGGAGAAAGGAGGCGTGAAACAGGGAGAGGAAAGGCCCAGGGAATGTGGAAATGGAAGAGTGGTTTTTTGACTTTTTTTAAAAGTCACTTTTAAAAGTCACCTGACACTGTGGGCAGGTTGCTTAACCTTTCTGACTCCCAGTTTCCTAACCGACTTCCAGCAACATGAAATACTACTGTTTTCTGAGCACTCCATACACACCTCAACTCCCACCGCCCCCACGAGCTCAAGCTCTCAGCCAGGGAGAGAACTACCTCCCGCACTTTCACACGGAGGGTTAGGAGGAGCGATGCAGGAAATGCCCTCGGTAGAGGACCTGGCATATAAACGCGGGCCGTGACTGTCACGGTGTTTTGACTTCTCGCTCTTCCTCCACTGGGCGCCGAGGCCACCATTCACTCCCCTGTGCACGTGGAGCGCGATCAGGAAGTGAGGGGCGATTCGCCCCCCGCCGGGCTATGGTTCTATGGAGTCATTGACATCAGCGTGTGTGGTTCAGTGCTGGGTGCTAGGTTTCAAGGCCTGTGCAGGTCCAGGCCCTTCTCTTATGGAGCTTAAAAGTTCTTCATTTGGTGGGAGCAGAAATGCCTTTCACATGGCATTAGTAGTGTTTTTGCCCTGGTGGATCCCCTCAGTTGTCCCACTGGCAACCCAACCCTGGGACATGGTAGGTTTCTCCCAGGGTTGTGCCTGGAACAGTAAGTTCTCCGTGTTTTACCTCTGAAAGCCCAGGTCTCTGGCTTTCTGGGGCTGGCAGAAGTGGGGGATGCTTGTGAGAGAAGACTGTTTACTGCCAGCATCGAGGCTCTGGGTGCCCATTTCAGTCTCCAGGATTAAATTAGACTGGCACGATTCGCCTTCTTCCACCATAGTTTGGCATTTCCTGGGACTTCTCTGGTTTTCCCCAGGTTCAGAGGCAGGAAAGTAGACATGGACCCTGGAGGTGCAGATCCAGTGTCGTCTTTTCCGCAAGATTCCACTGGCTTCTCAGAATTTAGCAAGATTGCAGAGGGTCTAGCTTACAGCACAGGCATGCGGTAAAAATCGGCAAATGAGTCTTGGGCGACCCCCAGCTTTTTAGTGTGGCCTGCTTACTTCCCAGTCGTTCTCTTAACTGAATTGGGTCTTTCTCTTTTCTCCCCCAATTAGAAATGCCTCGGCAGTGGAGTCCAGTTTCTGTCCAGCCACAACCTGGTGTCGCTATGCCATGGTACCTATCCCATACGCCGGCCCAGCAGAGAGCTGCCCGTGGTGAGTGACTCAGAATGCTAGCAAGCTGAGAGGAGGGGAAAGTCATCTGAAAGATCAGGCCTAGTTGACGGGAGAGAGGGCTGCAAGATGTTGCCCACACTGCCTGGGGCAACTGATTGGCTGACATTCCACATCTAAGGCCTTTGGGCTTCCAGAGTCCAGCGTGCTGGTCCTCTCAGGATCTCGAGAGGTGCTTGGCATTAACAGAGGTAGAACTCCCGCCTGACAAGGCAGATGATGTGTCAGCTCTAATAGCTGGAAAGGCATCCCTGGACTCAGCTGAAATCCACCTCCCTGTGGCTCTTGCCTTTTCTGCGTGACAGCCCTCCAGGCATTTGAGCAGAGTCACCCATCTCGGGGGCTCAGTTTTCTGTTTCTGTTGTTCCCCACAGACCGCATTTTCTAGAGCTTTTGCCCTTCCCTTCATACCTCTTCAACCATGCTTCTTTCTGTGGGTGCCTCACCACCACGGGGAGGAAAGCCCAGAAGCTGACCTACTTCCCCAAACCCACACACTGGGGCAGCTCACACCCTACCCTTCCCTCTGAGTCTCCTCCCAGCAGTAGACTCACACAGGTGGCGCAGTCCCAGACGGTCTTTTTTTTTTTTTTTTTAAGATTTTATTCATTTGATAGAGAGAGAGAGCACAAGCAGGGAGAGCCGCAGAGGGAGAGGGAGAAGCAGGCTCCCCGCTGAGCAGGGGGCCCGATGCGGGACTCGATCCCAGGACCCTGGGATCACGACCCGAGCAGAAGGCAGACGCTTAACCAACTGAGCCACCCAGGCGCCCCCCAGACGGTCTTAGAACCTGTACTCCCTCACCAAGACTCCATTCCCACCCCCACACCCCGAGAAAGGCTGGCCAGGCTGGCCCTGGGGCTTGATGCGGGCTCAGGAGTCAGTCACCCTGAAAAATGGGAAGGCAGGCCCCGGCCATGGCGCTGCGCTGGGACACCATGGAAGTGGTCCCTGCCCCATGCGGCGGCTCCCTCGCATGGTTCTTCAAGCATTCCCTTTTCAGAGCCTGCTCTCATGCTTTTGGCGAAGCAGGGACCCAACCCTGGCTCAGTCTGACCCTGGAGCCTGTATCTTGGGCAATGTACTGGCTCTTGTGCGTGGAGTGGGGCCTTGGCCTTTCTTTTGGCCTCCCTAGGCTCTGGCCCCTGGGTGTGTCGGGGTTTTCCTATGAGGGGGACCCCTGAGCTTCAGCTCTTGGTGACAGTGATCCATAAACGAGGGAGGTTTATGCCAAGCCCAAGGTTGACATGTGAGGCCCAACTTGGGACTTGACTCTGACCCCAAAGGAAGAAGTTACCCCGGCCCCAGAAGCCCAGGGAGTAGGGCCCTATGCCAGCTTCTTTGGGATGTTGTCCCAGTCCTGAGCCCAGGGCCCCTTTGGGTGTTGACCTTCACCTTAAGATGAGCACATTTGAATCCCTCTGAGGATTCTAAGCTGCACCCGTTTCTCATCCAGGGTCTCCTCTGTTGAAGAAGGAGCCTGGTACTTTGTTTTGTTTTAGAATAGACTTTATTCTTTTGAGCATTTTTAGAAGTACAGAAAACCTGAACAGGAAATACAGAGAGTTCCCATCAGCTTCCTCTCCCCCTCTCCTCCCACCTGGGCACACAGTTTTCCCCGTGAGGCATTTTCGCCATGAGGCGCCATCTAGCATTAGTGTAGCATGGTTGTTCCGACTCATAAGCAGGTATTGATCTGTTATTAACTGCAGTCCACAGTTTGCCTCAGGGTTCGCTCTGGGTACTGTACATTCCCAGGCTGTGGACAGACGTCTGCCCGGTGTCCACCATAGTCGTGTCACAGAGAGTAGTCTCGGTGCCCTGAAACTCCCTTGGGCTCTGCCCATTCATCTCCCCCCCACCCCACCAGCCTGTGACAACCACAGATCCTTTTACTGTCTGCATGGTTTCACCTTTTCCAGAAGGGCCTAGAGCGGGGATCATACCGTCTGGAGTCTCTTCAGACCAGCTTCTCTCAGCTAAGGTCCTCTGTGTCTTTTTTATTTTTATTTTTTTAAGATTTTATTTATTTGACAGAGAGAGACACAGCAAGAGAGGGAACACAAGCAGGGGGAGTGGGAGACGGAGAAGCAGGCTTCCCGCGGAGCGGCGTGCCCGATGCGGGGCTCAATCCCAGGACCCTGGGACCATGACCTGAGCCGAAGGCAGACGTTTAACGACTGAGCCACCCAGGCGCCCCTTCTGTGTCTTTTTTAAATTGAGATGTCATTGACATATGACGTTGCGGAAGGCCACAATATCTTTTCATGGCTTGCTAACTCATTCCTTTTTATTACTGAATAACATTTCATAGTCTGGACATCTCATAGTTTACCACCTGATGCCTTCTTTTCTAAATATTTTTTTAAAAATATTTTATTTATTTATGAGAGGGAGGGAGGGAGAGAGAGAGAGAGAGAACACGAATGGGGGTAAGGGGCAGAGGAAGAGGGAGAAGATCACCCTTGCACCTAGGGAGAAACAGACTCCCCACTGGGCAGGGAGCCCAACTTGGGGCTCCATCCCAGGACCCTGGGATCATGACCTGAGCTGAAGGCAGATGCTTAATCGACTGAGCCACCCAGGCGCCCCTCACCTGATGCTTTTTTTATTTGACTTTTGTCGCTCATAAAAGAGGTAGCTATTCATTGTGAACCCCGTATCGGTACAGAGGAAAAAGTACAAACCCTTTGTTTCTTTTACATTCTTTCTAGTCCAGATCCTATTCTTCTGGAAACAGGAAAGGCTTTCTCTCTGGCTTACTGGATAATATCAAACAAGAATTAGCCAAAAACAAAGAAATGAAAGAAAGTATTAAAAAGTTCCGAGATGAGGCCCGCAAGTTGGAAGAGTCCGACGCGCTCCAGGAAGCCAGAAGGAAATACGTGAGTCCCTCTGCTTCGCGTCTCCCCTGGTGGGACACTTGCTTCCCACGCGGTGCCAGCGTGGCGGGGGAAGGTGAGGTCACTGCGCTGGCCCAGCTTCTCAGCCGCTAACATCCTTAGCTTGTGCCTCTAAACCAGGGACCTTTTGCACTCAGGGTGACTGGAGGTCCCGAATTCGTTCCCTATCACCTGTCGAATCCTCCCGTGGCTGAGCCCTCTGCTGGCCACAGGGGCCACAAGATAGAAAGTCCTTGGGCCTTTTTTTCTTCCTGCCTAAACTCCTGTGCTGAGATGGAGCACCGTGCTCTGCACACCGGCAGCGCCAGCTTCTCTGGGGAGGGCGTGAGAAATGCAGGGTCTCGGCGCCCCCCATAGCTGCCGGGCCCGCAAGTGCGTCGGCTGGCCTCCCCTGGTGACCGCTGGAGCAGTGGGCTTGAGATGCACTGGTCATGGCCCTCTGAGTGAAGCGGGTAGAAAGCGGGTTACAGCACTGCAGGTGTCCTTAATGGTCGCCGTCTCTTAGCGAGCGGGCTCCGCCGCCTCTGCCGCATGAGGGCTGTGGGGTGGGGGCAGCCTCCCCTCCTACCAGTGGGCGCCCGCGCCAGGACCCTGGGCTTTTTGTTCTCCGGGCCCCCTCCCAGGCCATGCGCAAGGCCTATTCCGTCGGCGGCAGGTCGCCCTTCCTTTCCATTAAGGAAGGGGTGGTTTGGGGGCAGGTCGGGGGGACAGTGGCTGCGGGAGATCCGGCAGGGGCTGGCAGCTGCAGGGGTGCAGAGTGAGGCAGGATAATGTCAGTGAGCCCGGGGGGAGGGGCTGCGGAGGGGGCCAGATCACCCCTGCACCTAGCGAGGGAGTGGAGCCAGGGGCTGGGCCTAGAGGGTCTCCACGTGTCAGCCTTCGGCTGCTGAGCCCGCCGGCCGGGCTGTGGCGCAGTGAGGGGCCCTGGGGTGGGCAGGCTGGCAGGGGAGAGGGCTGCTGAGAAAAATGCTTCTTTGGACCCTTGCCTGTAAGATAACTGCGGCGGCGTAACAAACAACATCCCTCCCGTAGAAAACCATTGAATCCGAAACGGTGCGGACGAGCGAGGTGATAAAGAAGAAGCTGGGGGAGCTCTCGGGCACAGTGAAGGAGGTAACGGTCTCTGGGCTGCCACGCTCCATTGGCCGCGGCTCGGGGCCATCTGTGGGTCGCGTCTGGGAGGAGAGAGCGGTGCCGGGAGCAGCGGCAGAGCTGGGGCCCGGGCAGGGAGGACTTGGCGGGACTTGGCCCGGGGCTGCGGAGCCGTGGGCGGCAGGCGAGGGAAGAGCCGGCCTGGTGCGGTGGCTTCTGGAGTTAGGCTGCGCGGCGCCCCCAGGAAGGAGAGCAGAGTCACACTAGCCCACGTGCCCTGCAGTTTACCACTCGGGTGAGAAGCTTAGCTGCCGCTGGCAAAGACTGGATCAGAAACGAGGATTTTTTTTTTCTTCTGCCTAAACACCAGGAAGCACTGCTTGGCCCCCAGGCGAGGGTGGGGAAGGCAGGGAGTTGCGCCAGGGGCTTCCTTTTTGTGCCTTGTTTTGCTTTTCTCTGTTCTGGGCAGGAGAGCAGGGCAGGCCGGTGCAGTGCTGGATGCAGGTTTCTCCCGTTATCCCTCGGCTGCCTCTCCTGCCCATTCTGGGGAGAGCCAGTTGACCTGGTGTCTAGCCCAGAGCCCAGGGGTCCAGCACCCCAGACTTTGTACACGGGGGGCCTGAGTCTCGGGGCCCCACGGGCCAGACAAGCTCAGAACACCCGTTCCCACCCTTTGGAGGGCTCAACTGGCCTTAGCTCTGGGGGAGCTCATGCAGGCCCCGAGCAGTCCTGTGCTGACACCCCTGTCCCTCTGTCTCAGTAGAGTCTCGACGAAGTCAGTAAAAGCGACTTTGGCCGGAAAATCAAGGAGAGCGTGGAAGAAGCAGCCAAGACTGCCAAGCAGTCCGCCGAGTCAGTGTCCAAGGGTGGGGAGAAGCTGGGCAAGACTGCCGCCTTCAGAGCCCTCTCTCAGGTGGGGCGGCCTGGTGCCCTTGCTGCCGGGGGTGCCCTTGCCTTGGCCTGCTCAGAGTCCAGGAGCCAGAGTTCCCACCTCGGAGCTCAGCCCACCCGAGGCACCCAGTCTGTGCTCCACTCCCGGCTAGGCAGCCTCGGGCAAGTGAGAGCTTCTCAGCCGCTAACATCCTTAGCTTGTGCCTCTAAACCAGGGACCTTTTGCACTCAGGGTGACTGGAGGTCCCCAATTCGTTCCCTATCACCTGTCGAATCCTCCCGTGGCTGAGCCCTCTGCTGGCCACAGGGGCCACAAGATAGAAAGTCCTTGTTTCTGCTCTCAAGGGGTATGGGGTCCCAGGAGGGGATGAGGAGTTCCTGAGTGACATGTGACAGAGGAACATACAGGGAAGGGGCCACAGGTGGAGGGGGCAGGCCCTACAGAGCGGGGGGTGCACAGCCAGCCGAACGGGGCCAGAGCCTCTGTCTCGGGGAATGAGAGGGAGGCCAAAGAAAAGCAGGGTCCATCTAGAACAGTCCCACTGCCCATGCAGGGAAGTCGGGCAGGTCACTCTGAGCCACGTGACCTCAACACTGGGGGAGGCCGAGCCCCTGGGGTGTCATCAGGCCCTACGGTGGGGTTCCCAGCAGATGCTCTCCGACGTGGGGCGCAAACACACAGGCCCACCGTGGTGGTCTGCGGTGTCGGGCAGGTCCCGAGTGCCCACCGCGTGGCTGGCTGCTTCCCTCCAGGGGGTGGAGTCTGTGAAGAAGGAGCTTGACGAGAGTGTGCTGGGGCAGACCGGGCCCTATCGGAGGCCAGAGCGGCTCAGGAAGAGGAAGGAGTTTGCGGGAGAGAAGTTCAAGGAAGAGAAGGTGTTTGAGCCCAATGAGTAGGTAGCAGACCGGCCAGCGCACTGGGTGTGGCCGAGCGCCGCAGAAGGTTCTGCCCGAGTCAGTTCATTCCTCAGCTTCTTTTCTGCTCAACAGTTCCTGCTCCCTAGTGCGTCTGGGGGCGCGGGTGGGGTGGGGAACAGGAGAGAGGAGGCTGAGAGGCGCGGGGTGGGCTGTCCCGCTACACCCCTCCCCCCGGGGCCGGGTGGGTGGCGGGGCTCCCGCGCCGCTGCTCACCACCGGCCCGGTCTTCCCAGGGAGGCCCTGGGAGTCGTGCTGCACAAGGACTCCAAGTGGTACCAGCAGTGGAAAGACTTCAGGGACAACAATGTGGTCTTTAATCGTGAGTGTTCACATCTCGGAGGCTCAGCTGACAGCGTAGCCGTGACCGCGGAAACTCACTGAGTGCTCCCCATGTGCTGGGCACAAGCCAGACCCCCACTGTACAGAGGAGGAGACCGGGGTCAGAGAGGACCAGCCACTTCCGCAGGATCGCCCAGCCAGTGAGCAGCAGAGCTCTGGCAGAGCACAGGCCGACAGGCAGCCCTGCTCACGCGGGCAGCGGTACATTTCGGGCTGGCGGGCCAGGGACCCTACCATGGGGGCCGAGTCACCCATCGCTGCCGTGGCCAGAGCGGTTGCTAGCAGCAGGGCGGCCGGGCAAACGGCTGTGGATTTCCCCGTGAGACGCTCCCTCATAGGGGGCGCTGGTGGGGCCCGGCCTGCCAGCTCGAGGCCCCAGAGTTCTCTGTTCTTGTCTGGGGCATGGGGCTCCCCAGGTGCCACCCACCCTCGTCCCTTGTCCTGTGGGGGTTGCTAGAGGCCTGTTTCCTTTGGAGGGAGAGCCCCAGCTAGCAGGGCGGCCCCTCACGGTTCGCACAGCCCCCTCGGCCCACCGCTGGGGACGCAGGCTCAGAGAAGTCCCCTTGTTTACCCAGCACGGAGACTGGATCTTGTAGGGGCCCCGAGGAGCCCTCGGAAGTCATGGAGTAGGGGTGTCATTCTGGAAGGGCCCCTTGACCCCGGCCCATGTCCACACAGGGTTCTTTGAGATGAAGATGAAGTATGACGAAAGTGACAACGCACTCATCCGGGCGTCCCGCGCACTGACAGACAAGGTCACGGACCTGCTGGGTGAGTGGCTTGCCTGTCCTTGCCACCGGGGCTGGCAGCAGGGGAGGGCCGCGGGCCCTCGACCCACTCCTGGCTCGGCTGCCTCCAGGGGGCCTATTCTCCAAGACGGAGATGTCAGAGGTGCTCACGGAGATCCTGCGAGTTGACCCCGCCTTTGACAAGGAGCGGTTCCTGCAGCAGTGTGAGAACGACATCATCCCCAACGTCCTGGAGGTGGGTTGCCCCCTCAGCGGGCCCTCCCCATCCTGGCCGGTCTCTTATCGCCCTGGGCTGCGCACGACAAACCGGCTGTGGCCTGATGGAGCGCTCTGCCAGGGCAGACACCTGTCCCACCTTCAGAGGCCTGAGCACCCCATGCCTGGCCCTTGTTAGTCATGCACCTCTGAGAAGGCACCTGGGGTCGCCCATGGGCCCTGCTGGTCCCCACAACGGCAGCTGCTTTCTTGCCTTGGCTGTTGGGTGCGTCTGCTCCCGGGACTGAGTTCCCTGTCACGATGTCCGGCAGCAACTCCTGCCTCCCTTGAAAGCTGGCCTGGAGCCTCCTGTCTGGTTCCCTCGTGCTCTGTGCTTGAGGTGGTTCCTTGGAGGTTGCAGTGAGCGGCTGCCCGGGGCCTTTCAGGAGTGGGTGAAGCTGTAGCCCGTGGGGCAAGCCATGAGGGGGACCCTAAGGGGGCTCTCCTCCGAGGTGTCCTCTCTATGGGAATCCTGAATCCCATCTTCTATCCCCTTCCTGGCTCAGAAACGAGGAGGGAGCGGCTTGCCCAAAGTCCTGCTGCAACCAGCCCTCCACAAGGCCCCTGCCTGAGTCGGCTGCCTTTTCCTCCACCATGTCTGCTCCTTTAGCCCCCAAGACGTGGCCGGAGCCCAGGAAAATTCCTAATGAGACCACAAAAAGGCCTTGCAAGCCCCAGTGGGTTCCTGTCCCCTCCTCCTGCCTCCTCCATCCCAGTGACCTTCATGGGTCCCCCTCCCTTTCCGATTTCCCAGGTCCCTCACGCCACTTTGGGCAGGGAGGGAGGAGGTAGACATGGAGCGATCCCCAAAAGCAGCAATCCGAGCACAGGCAGTTTCTTCTGGGGTGAGGCTGTCTCAGCCCCCAGCCTGCTTGTGCTTTCCCTCGGGCCCTCAGCTCCTCCGTCACCTTGAGCAGGTTCAGCCCTGCCTCCAAGTTCCTGTGGAGGTCTCCCCCATGGCACCTGGGGAGGCCACCCCTGGGACCCCTCCTCTGTGCTTTTGTGGACCCAGCTGTGCAAAGCTCCATCCCCAGTGGAGGGAGAATGCAGCTCTTGGCCTCCCTGGCTCAGTTTCCTGGCCAGGGTGAGCCCACCACGCTGCCACCTTCCTCTGCCTCCTCCCACGAGGCCCTTGGGACCACCCTGGGCTGCCGGGGGTCACACACACAGGCCCTTAGTCCCCAGGGCCTGAGGAGGGGCGCCCATTGCTGCAGCCCAATTCAAGGCCCCCTGCTCCCCAGGTAGAGCCTGTGGGGGAGGGCCTCCTGCCTAGATCGTCCCCTCTTAGTCTCGAGCTAATTTTTTTTGTTTTCCCCTTTTTAGGCCATGATTTCTGGAGAGCTCGACATTCTCAAAGATTGGTGCTATGAAGCTGTGAGTACTTCTTTCTTTTTATTTTTTTCTAGTTAGGCCTAAAAAGAATCATAGCTTGGAGATCTGCTTGGGCAGCATGGTCTGAGAAGGGCATGACGGGGTCTGGTGTCCTGATTATGGGGGGACCC
The DNA here is from genome assembly GCF_011800145.1 of Mirounga leonina. Classification (NCBI taxonomy): domain Eukaryota; kingdom Metazoa; phylum Chordata; class Mammalia; order Carnivora; family Phocidae; genus Mirounga; species Mirounga leonina. The sequence goes on along the minus strand of NW_023270855.1, from coordinate 53,266,000 downwards.
CGGGGGCCGGGGCTGGGCGGAGAGGGGTGTGTGTGACCTTCCCATCCCCGGGCCAGCGTCCATCATCACGCCCATGTCACAGGCATCATTAGGGTACAGCACGAACACAGGCAGCATTTGCAGGACACAAAGCGCTGGCTGGACTCATTAGCTGTCCTCACTTTGAGTTCCCGAAACAGATCAAAACAGACGGTGATAGATTTCCCGCATGGGGAGGAGCCGTGTCCTGACGAGGCCTGACTGCTCCCCGGAGTCGGGGCTCAGGGTCCCCGGGCTGCACGGTGCCGGGCCATGGGTGACAGGGTCAGCCCCCCTCAGGAGCACACCCTGTCTTCCCTGGAGCCTGGCAGCCTCCCCGTGCCTGCAGGGCTCTGGCTGGCCACCTCGCCTCCCCCTGCTCACGCCCTGACCTGTGTCTTTGTGGGTTGGTTTTTTTTTTTGTCTTTTTCTGAGCTTATTTGTATTAAGCAATCCAGAGCCTTTTTTGGCTGACTCTGTTCTGCTTCCAGCTCACAAACAACTTGGGAGAAAGCAGAGGAGAAGATGTCAGATTTTTTTTTTAAATACTCCTCTGCATGGTGACTAATCCAACAGGCATTTGTGAGTGGTGGTGGTGTTTCTTTTCTTTTTTTTTTAATACTTTGGCACCATTAGGATGTGGTTGATTATCTTTGCCAGAGAGCTGCTGGTGCCCCTGGAAATGCACTTGAAATTGCAGGTGCTCACACAGAGGTGTTTTTTAAATGTCATTTTTTAAGAATCACACCAGAAATGGGAGCGGCAGCATTTGTTTTCTTGGTAGCGGTTATTTCCATAAAAAGTAGTTGTGATTGGAATGTCTTCCATCATAGTTGCTGAGTCCAGAGAAGCTTCTGGAGGAAAGCTACAAGGCTGCACATGTCCTGGGCCTGGGAGCAGGCTGGGGCGGGGCCAGGGGTGTTATGCGGGCTGCCTGCGGGCAGCGGCTTCCCGGAGCAGCTGGTCAGCGAGGAGGAGGCACCCCGTGCAGCTCATTTCAGAGCAGCCCGGATTAGGGCAAATCCTAGAAAACGCGTTGGATTCCAGGCCAGGATTCAGAGTGCGGTGAATAGGGGCAAGTCCACGATCAGCCAGAGAGGCCTCAACTTACCCCTGGGGCTGTGTTTCAGATTCTGCAGCAGGAAAATTACCAACTCTCCCGGTGATGGCACTTTCAGTCGGTAGTCTTGATGCAGTGCTGCCTTTATAACGAGGGAGGGGTGTGCGCTGCGGGCCAGCAAACGGGGGGCACCAGCCCGCCTGCTTGGACCCGTGCTCCTGGCGTCCGCCACGCCCGGCGTAGCACAGCCCCGCGCCAGGAGCCGTTTCTGGACGGTTCGAGGGCTGAAAGCGCGGGGCTCGGCTGGCGAGCCCGCCTGCGGGGAGAGCCGCCCAGGACCGCGTGTCGGGCCCCGCGGCGCGCCAGCCTCGGTGCTGCGGCGCTCGGGCGGGGCCTGCGTTCCGGCGGGGCTTGCGTTCCGGCGTGCGTGCGTGCGGCCCCAGGCGTGCGTGCGTGCGTGCGTGCGGCCCCAGGCGTGCGGCTTCTCGTTGCAGACCTACAGCCAGCTGGCTCACCCGATCCAGCAGGCCAGGGCGCTGGGCCTGCAGTTCCACTCCCGCATCCTGGATATCGACAGCGTTGACGTGAGTGTCTCTCCCGGGGGGTGTGCTCGTCACAGGGGCGCCCCGTCCCTGCAGGAGTCCTGACATGGGCAGGTGCTTGGGTTAAGGGACCTCCGGGGCCCCTTCCGCGGAAGCCCGTGGTGGGAGAATTCTTAGGCAGGTGGCAGACGCGGGGGGTGCTGCTGCCCAGACCTCGGGGCCCCCAAAGGCAGTATTGCCCCTGCGCCTTTACTGGGAAGGGGGGCGCTCTGTCAGGACCACTTAGGCCCCGACGGTCCCTATGGGGAGCTGGAGACACGCCAGCGCACGCTTCCCTCTACCCCTGCCTGTGTGCACGACTGGGCCCTTTGCGGGGGGCCTTGATGTGGCCGCCCAGCCCAGGTCTTAGCAGTTCAGACAATGGGTCACATTGGGAAGGGTCTTGTGGGAATCTCCCACCTGGAAACGGACGACTGGACTCCTCAGCCTCCTTCCGGGGCCTGGCCCAGCGAGGGGCACGAGGGGGTGCTGGGGCCGCTCTCTGGGAAGCGGGGATCTGCACCACAAGGGGAGCAGCAGGGAAGGGGTGTGGCCACTCTAAGCCCCCCCCCCCCCCCGCAGCTGGCCATGGGCAAGATGATGGAGCAGGGGCCTGTGCTGATCATCACTTTCCAGGCCCAGCTGGTGATGGTGATCAAGAACCCCAAAGGCGAGGTGGTCGAGGGTGACCCGGTGAGTGTGAGAGGAAATGGAGCAGCACGGGCAGGTGGCCATCTTCAGCTGCCTTGCACTTTGGAGCCAGGAGGTTTTGTGACTGTGCAGAAACAGCAGGGCCGGGCTTCCAGAAGTCTAGGGTCCCAGTCAGGCCTGGTGGAGGTCAGAGGGTGACTGACCTGTCTGGTTGGGCCAAGAGTTGCAGCCTCTGGAGCCCAGAGCCAGGCTGACACCCCCAGCCCCACTCCCTGGTCCCTCCTGGTGTCCCCTCTGTGTTCTGCCCTGCTCCTCTCGGCAGCCCCTTGTCCCCAGCCCTCACCTTCCCCGCCCCGGCAGGAGAAGGTGCTGCGCATGCTGTACGTGTGGGCGCTCTGCCGAGACCAGGACGAGCTCAACCCCTATGCAGCCTGGCGGCTTCTGGACATCTCCGCTTCCAGCACAGAGCAGGTCCTCTGAGCACGGTGGCCGCGGCCGGGGGCTCCTGGGCTGGATCAGCACGTGATGGACACCCAGAGGACTGCTGTCTGCCCGCAGCAGCTAGACCTCTGAGGACAGGACTGTCGGTTCTCTACCAGGGCGGCACGGGGAAGGGCGGGCAGTTGCCGGGGCTCCTCCCCACAGTGCCAGCCCCCGCGCTGCCCCTCGGCCCCGCGGGGCTGCTGAGCGAGGTCACTGCAGTGCACAGGCCCGATGGTGCCAACGGGCCCCTACCCAGGGGCTCTCTGGAGGCAGGAGGACAGGGCCCAGGCCCCCGCCACTCAGAGTGGCCCACTGGCCACTTCAGCCAGGGCATTTTGGCTCCGTTTTTTATTTTAACAGTGCCCTTATTACCCGTGTGTATATGCCTGCGATTTGGAAATAATAAAACACCAAAGTGCAGGAGAGCAACTTGGGTGGTCCGAGGTGTCTGTCACTGGGGTGGGGCGGGAGCTGACCAGGAGGTCACAGGGAGGTGGTCAAGGTCACTGAAGGAACTGAAGCTCTGGAGGGGGCAGCCTTGCCTGGTCAGGACCCTGCCCGCCCTTGGGTGACCGAGACAAGAGCTAGGGAGTTTTCAGTAGTCTGGCTGGGGTCTCGGAGGGTTGGGGTTCCTAGAGCTGGAGGGGCTTGAGTGCCAATAGGAGTGATTTTTGGAGGCATTGGGATCCGTCCGCGCAGGACATCTGGTCGAGGGGTCTATCGCAGAGAATGGGGGGAAGGTGCGGAAGTCGGGCTGGGGTGCTTCTGGGGTGGGGTGGGCGAGGTCCTCGGTGCTGAGGCTCCCCGCGGCCGGGGTCTCCCAGGCGCCTCCGGGGGGGGGAGCGCCGTCCTCCCGGAGGCCGGGGCGGGGTCGCGAGCCCGCGCACCGCTCCCTGCGCAGCCTCCGCCCCCCGCGGCGGCCCCGCCCTCGTCGCCATGGGAACAGCCGCGGCGGCCCGGCTAGCGTGCGGCTCGCCTGCCTCGGTCTCCAGCGCTCCAGGGGCGGGTGGGGTGGGCTGAGCCCGGGCCGCCGCCGCCACCAACCGCCGCCGCTACCACCGGGGAGAGGCCGAGAGCGGAGCCGGCGCGGGTCCCGGAAGAGAGCGCAGCCACCGGGCGCTCGGTCCCCGTCCCGGTCGAGGCCAGGGTGAGGGGCGCGGCAGGGTGGGGGGGGTGGGGGAAGGGTCCCCGGGACGCCGAGAACAAAGGGAGCGGGGCGGGGGACAGGGTTTCGCCCCGCTGCGCCGCCGGGGCTGCGCGTTCGCACCTGTTGTGCGCGGGCCGGCCGGGTCCGGGCTCCCTCTCCCCAGTCTCAGCGCCCCCACCTGCACGCACGGCCGGAGTTGGGTCCCCGCGTGCCTGTGGCGGCTTGCCCGCGAGCCCGGCTTGGGCGTAGCCGGGGGACGGAGGCGCGGGCGGGGGCTGTATCCGGGCAAGGTCAGGGGGCGGTGGCGGGAGGGGACGGCGCAGGGGCGGGAAGGCGCAGGCTCATCCTGGCGCCCCCGGCAGGCCCTTCCTCCGCAGGGCGCGCGGCGATGTGAGCCATGAGCGCGACGTGGACGCTATCCCCCGAGCCGCTGCCGCCGTCGACGGGGCCCCCGGTGGGCGCGGGCCTGGACGCGGAGCAGCGCACGGTGTTCGCCTTCGTGCTCTGCCTGCTCGTGGTGCTGGTGCTGCTGATGGTGCGCTGCGTGCGCATCCTGCTCGACCCCTACAGCCGCATGCCCGCCTCGTCCTGGACCGACCACAAGGAGGCGCTCGAGCGCGGGCAGTTCGACTACGCGCTGGTCTGAGCCGTGCCCTGCCGCTCTCCGAGGGGCCGACTCGACGGGGGCGCCGCCTGGCAGGGAGCGCTCAGGACCTCCGCCCCAGCGCCTAGCCCGAGGGAGGAGGCCGTTAGAGGTCCGGCTCCTCCCCCTCAGACCCCTCCCATCTTTCCTCCCGGCCTGGCCGGAGCCCCACTTCGTGCCTTTATCCCGCCCCGTCCTCGCTCCGTAACTGTAACTCGCAGGCTCTGCTGGCCCCCGACTGGGAAGAGGACCCCCACCCCCACCCCAAGGCGTATAGGTGGCTCTGCTAGTGCCCTGCCGCCGAGCATGAGTGTCCTGTCCATTCCTGGATGCGGGGGACCCCCGTGTCCCCACTCCCTCCCCTGTGGTCTGGCCATCCTCACTCCGCCCGCGATCCCCCCTTAATGTTGAGCTGCTCCTGCGGGGCAGGCTCTCCTGCGCCCATGGGGTGGACGCTGCACACCCATATGCCCTGCGCGGCCTGCCCCGGAGACCGAGCCTGGAGAGCACCAATGGCTGTTGTGTCCAGGACGCGCGGCACCTTCGGTGGGAGGAAGAGTGCAGGCAGGTTCTCCCCAGTACAGGTCAGCGCCCCTCCCTGGCCCTCCTGCCGCTTCCCCCTGCCCCCTTCCCGCATCCCCCCCGCGGCCTTCCCCATGCCTTCCCCCTCCTCCCTGCCTCTGAGCCGATGGTGTCAATAAAAGCTATTACTGAACGCTTACTACATGCCAGGCGGTGCGTGAGTTAGCGCGTGCTGCGCGTGACCTGTCCCCTCTGCAGGACCCAGAGCGAGCCCTCTTAGCATCGCTGTTCGACAGCCCGGGGGATGGAGGCCCAGGCGGCCTGAGGGACTAGCCTGTACTATACTGAGTGGCGGGATTCCAGCCTGGCTGGGATTTAAACCCAGGTCTGACTTCCACATGCTCTTAATGGCTGCCCCATGCTGCCAAAACACGCAGGCCGCATTCTGGGGGGACTGACGGGTGAACTAGCTCCCTTCCGCAACGCGCATCGCCAAGGTCCACCCCCCCTTCTTTCCCTTAACTTGGGGAGACTGGAGGCTGTGGAATAACGGGACTAAGCGGGGCTGGGAGGGGTGGGGGGCCCCGCTCAGCCGGCCCTGGAGGGTGCCACCAAGACGTGGCATGATCTCCTGGCACTGACCACATCTGCTCCCCCAAACCTCTCTCAGCCTGGTTCCTCCTGCCCACCATTCACACGCGCACTTTGGAAGCTGGGAGATGGGCAGCACAGAGTGGGCTGGCTCTGCTCCACACCCCCCGCCCGGGAGCCTGTTTGTGCCCCGGGGAGCCGTGTGCAGTGTGTGGGGAAGAGCAGGCGCTTCTATAAAAGGAAGGCTGTGTGAATGCACGGGCTCTGCGAACACATCTACCAGCTCCCAGAGGACTAGTCAGGCTGGGGGGGGGAGCTGTGGGAGGACACCTGGCTCCCCTGCCGTGCCCTCCCCAGCCTCTCCCTGAATCTACACCCTCAGGCAGGCTGATGAAGGGGGGACCCTTGCAGGGAGACCCCGCCACAGTCCTGGGAATTCGGGGCCTTTGGCAGCAGCCAGGACCCTTCCTCTACCCAGCTCAGCTCCTCCCTCCCTGCCCCTCTTTGCTTTGCTGGGGGGTGGGGGGGGATGACTTACTCCCCTCCCTCCGACCTCCTGCCACCTGAGGCAGCCCACCCCTTACCCTTGACCTGTACCTGGGGCCTGGCTCCTCCCACCTGGCTACCCTCTGCTGGCTTCTCTTCATCTGTGTGAGGGGAGGTCACCTGCGCTGAAAACCCTGCACTCAACACCTGTCAGGCTCAGGCTTCATCCTCCATGCAGTCACCGAGGGTCCCCTTCACGGCCAGACCAAGGTCACTCCAGGTGGCACTGAACCAGACCTGGCGGCGGCGGCAGCCTTTACTGATGACGGTGCCTTCCCCCCTCACATGCCCCCCATTCAGCCCTGGGACCCCGAGCTCCGGCACTCCTACCTATGACTTCTTCTGGCACTTTGGGCCTCCACTCCCATCTTTAACTCCCAGGAAAAAGGGAACAAGACATAATGGCAAGAACTTTACTCACAGGACATAGGATACAGGATGTTGGGACAGGCTTTGTGGGGGGAGGGGCTGGCTGCCCCCACCTCAGTTCTGTGGCCAAACCCCTGTACAACTGTGCTTCTGTTTCGGAGACCCCTACCGTGTCGATCATCTTCAAGGCCACCCCCTGCTGCCCACCATGTCAGGGACCTTCCACCGTGGCTGGGTCCTCCTGACAACCCAGGACCAGCCCAGGCAGGACTGAGGGCCAGGGGGCTCACAGATGTCTGGTGTATTTTCCCCCTACCGGGCCTTCACCTCGCAGGGCTGGCTGCCTGGCCCAGCAATTCCAGGGGCACCAGGAACGGGTTCAGGGGGCAGACCCCAGCTGCTTGCCAAGCAGACCTTGGCTCACTGGGCGGGGCATTCTCTGGAGCCAGGGGCACGGCCTGGCTGGCCTCCTCTTGCCCCGGGGAGCTTGTCCCGGCATCCTCAGCTCCAGGCACCAGGCCCTCTGTGGCTGGGTCCGGCTGAGGGGCTGTCAGGTGCACGTACATATCCGACATGTGTTTAACCAGGGCATCGCAGGGCAGGCGGAGCAGCTCCTCGGGAAGTGCCAAGAGCAGGTCGAGGACCACCGCTGCCTCTGGTGATGGACACAGAGGGGTGGGGTGAGGGCAGGGGGGGCCTTGCTGCCCGGGGCTCGCTCCCTCCCAGCCCCTGCCCGTTACTCTCACCAGCTGCAGAAAGCTCAGGGCCATGACACCTGCGGGAGACGGACGACAGATACTTGTAGATCTTCTCAAAGTCCACGGAGAAGTCGCCTTCCGACGACGGGTCAGCCAGGGATGCAGAAGGTGCCTCGGGGGCGGGGCCATTCGCCTTAGGGGCGGGGCCCGGGGTGTCAGGGCTCGAGTCCTCCCGCCCTCCAGGGGCGCTGAGCAGCAGTAGCTTCCCACGCGCCTGTGTGGGCTTGGGGGGCTTGGAGTGCAGGAGGCTGACGGGCTCCGTGGCCGCGATGGTGAGTACCTGGCAGGAAGAGAGATCAGGGAAGGAAAGGGGGAAGTCCTCCCATCCGCCTCTCCGCTGCCCTGCACCCAGCTGAGCCCTCCACCTCCACCTGCTCACCAAATCCTCCCTGTTAGACGTAACATAGGGGAGCTGTCGGAAGCGGGGTCACTGAGGCTCAGGGTGTTCAGTGACTGGCCAGCGTCACAGAGCTGGCAAGAGGAAGGGCCCCGGAGCCAAGTCCCCCTAATTTAGACTTATACATAACACCCCCATCCTGCCTGTGGGATGGCTGTACCTGTGAGAAAGCCACAGTCAGGGCCTCCTCCAGCGGGCCCGTTATCTTCTCAGCCAGATCCATCCATACCTGGATGGGGCGACCAGAGGGCACACAGTCGGCCTAGGGACCAACCCTCGGGGGTCTCCAAGCCCTGCCCCTCCTGGGGATCCCCCTGATCAGGTTATCCCCCCCAACACCCACACCATGCCCCAGGGCCCGGCCTTGGCGGGCCTTGTCCTGCCTCACCTCGATGGGGGCCGGGGTCTGTGTTTCCCGGCGCCTCGGACCCTGCGGGCCACCGGGATGCACCCTCTGAATGGCCTCCCGGACCACGCGGCCCTTGAGCTGCCGTAGGAAGTCCCGGATCTGGATAAGAGAGGAGGAGGCCGAATGGGCCTTCTACACGCCCAGGGTTGGGGAGAGAGGCCAAAGCCTACTGCCTGCTCCCGGACCGGCACTGCTCCCTAGCCTCCGGCTACCCCGGTGTTACAGGTCTCAGTGACTCTGCCCCGGGGCTCGGGCCCAGGCCCCAGGTGTGACCAGCCACCCCATAAAGGTGTAAGGCCGGTTCTGCTTCCTCCCCGCAGCCAGGGCCCACCCTCTGCGAAGGACTACCCTGTTCATCGCCCCGCTTCACCCACTCGGCCCCGTTTCCTGGCTCTCACTTCAGCCTCACTGCCCTTTCCGCCCTGACCGGGGGGGGGGGCCTCCACTCCGTCTAATTCGGAGTCCGACCGACCCCTCAGCCTCTCGCACGCGCGGCCTCCACCTCGCCCCGCCCCTCAGTCTCGCATGCCCCGCCCCTCAGCCTCCTGCATGCCCCGTCCACACTCAGCCTCCCTTCCAAGTCCCCCGCCCCCACCCCGCGCTCGCCCCGCCTCCCCGCCCCGCCCCTCAGCCGCAAAGTATGCCCCGCCCACATCCTAGCCGAGGCTCCAGCCCCCCTCCCTTCCCAGGACCCCCTCACCTCCGCCTCGCTGCGGCCCGGCAGCTCCCGGGCCAGCTCAGCGGCGTCCGGCTCCGGCTGGCCCTGCCGCGCCTGCAGTAGTCGTAGCAGCTGCCGCTTCTCGCGGGCGCTCCAGGCCGCGGGGCCGGTCACCTCACCCAGGTAGCGCGCCGGGGCCGCTCGCCGCCGCTGCGGAGGCTTCATGCCGGCGAGGGCGGTGTCTGCGTCCCGGGCCCGTTTCCCTGGTAGGCGGGGTTACGGAGGCCGCTGGGGCCAGAAAGCACGGCGCGGAGGCGGAACCAGATGGGGGCGTGGCTCCGCGTTTGCGGCCGAAGAGAACAGTTTAGATGGCAGAGGATGGAGAGACTGGCATGCGAACGGAGGTGGGGGCGCATGAGACACCCCACCTGCCTGCATTTTATCTCCTCCGTGAACTGGAGCCGAGACCTTAGATCTCCCGCCCTCCCTCCATTCCGGGACTGAGTCTCGCGAAACTCCTACTGTGTGCTTTGCTTCTCCAAAAGGAGTGGACCCTGGCAGGAAGGCAGCTGTTCAGTGGTAGCCAAGAACCTGGGCTGTGGGGTTGGCTAGCCCTGAGGACCTAGAGCAAGTGATATGGCCGAGCCGAGCCTCAGTTTCCTCATTTGTGAAATGGAGCTAGTAGTCCCGCTCGAGGGAAGGGAGGAAGTCGGACAGGAGACAGTTACGAGCTCTAGACTAGACAGAGGGCGCTGGAGCAGAGACCAGAGGTCAAGGCCTTAGCGAGGGCAGGGTCCAGGGTGGGGGTGGAGAGCGGAGAAAGCCTGGCTTTGGGAAGACCGCCGGAGGCAGGTGGGCAGGTGCAGGGCTTGAGGAAGGAGGCGGAGCTTATTAAAACTTAAGCACGTGGGCTTGGGTGTCCCTTTCTGTTTGGGAAAAACTCCCTTGGATCTCCCCTGGCCTCCATCTGCACACGTATACATGGGCGTGTGAGCCCGGCCCCCAAGGCCTGGTCCAAGGCCTCTGCTTCCTGCCCCCTATACCCGCGCCAAGCTCACACGCAGACTTCAGAACTCAGCAGGTCAGACCAGATGTTTATTTTGAGCCCAGGTGGGAGGGTGCGAGGAGGAGCGCGTCGGGGGCGGGAGGGTTCGGAGCAGAGACAGTGGTCCCGTCGGGTCCGAGGTGGGCCGCGGCCGGTGCAGTCCTGGCGGGCCTGGTTCGAGGCCGTGGCTGGTGTGTCTCGGGACCTTGCTGGGGGTGCGCCATCCCTGGCGAGGGGCTACCCAGGCTGAGCGAAGGAGAGGACACAACGCAGGCCACCCCCTTCCCAGCGGATCACTGGCCTCCTCCGTCAGTCTGTGTGCGGGAGTGAGGGTGGGTGCTAGGTCTGAGTCGCGAATTCTCCTCATCTAGTGTCTGTCCGAGGTTTGAGGACCCCTCTTGTGACACAGAGCCCGAAGTTGGCCACGGGTGACCCAGTGCCCGAGTTTGAATTCCAGCTCCACCAAATTTTGTGACCTTTGACAAGTTACTTCAGAGAGTGCCTCATGGGTCTCATTTCTAATATGGGGATTATAATAATATCTACCTGAACGTTGTTATGAGGATTACATTAATTAATAGGCATGAAACCTTCCGAACACTCCCCGGCACAGGGAACGCCTAAAACGCCATTATCATCACCTCCCTCTTCCAGCTGTCCTACCGGCCCCACGTTACAACCCTTTCCCCCCACCCGTACCCCCGTTTACCTGCCTCACTGGGGCATCCTGGGCTGGGGGCCGCTGGGCGAGTCTCTCGGGGCCGGACCGGGGGTTGGGGGCGCTGGAAAGGAGAGGGAGGCTGCGGAGCACTAGGGGTTCCTGCACACTGGGCCGGGGCAAGGGCGCCCCCTGGGGGCTGCCGCGGGCGTATCGCAGGCAGGTCTGGGGATGGTCGGGGCTCCACCGGCTGGGTCGCGGCGACCCGGGGTCCCGACCCGCGGGGATAGGCTGGGGGCCGGGCGGAAGTCCCGGCGGGCAGAGCGTGGTACCTGAGTGCGCACAGACGAGGCCGAGCCCGGCGGCCAGCGCGGCGCCCAGCACGAAGGCAGCCAACACCAGCGCCACCACGGGCGCGGGCTCCAGGGCCGCGGGGGCCGCGGCCGGAGGCTCGGGGCGCACGGCTCTGCCGGGGACGCCCTTGGATGGCCCTGTGGGAAGTACGACACAGGGACTGGGCCCGGGCCACAGATGTCCTCCCCACCCCCCGTTCTCCGACCCCTGCGGAGAACTGCGCGCTCACTGGGGGGTGGCCGCGGCACTGTGACCACGATGGGCTGCGTCAGCGTGTGCAGGTGGGGACTGTCGGCACCCAGGCTCTCGCCGCTGCCGGCGTCCGTGCACGCCTCATCCTGAGGCAGACACTGGGGGGAGGAGGAGGCAAGAGATGGGCAGTCAGGCCCCAGGATTCAGGGACCTGTCTGTCCCCGGGTTTCCCGAGAGGTCTACGTGTCCAGCTCTCTATTGCGACCAGGAGTCGCACCAGTGAACTCCTGGAAATCCGACCCCCGAGAGGCCCGTGAGCCCAGCCCCTGAGATGTACAAGCAGCCAGCCACCCAGCCTGTGAGGACTGCAAATTGCAGCCCCTCAAGGTCACACGACCCAGTTCTCCGAGAACCTTAGATACCAGACCTTTGGCCCCTTGGCCGCCTCTGCATCCAGCCACCCAGCCCTGGAGGGACCTCCGAGTTCCGCCCCAGGCATCCCAGAGCAAGCCCAGCGGCCATTCCCTGTCCCCTGGGGAACCCTTAGGCAGAGCCCCGCAGGCCCCCCTCTCCGTCCCTGAGCCCAGCCACCAGCCCGAGAGAGACCCAGCGACTCTCCCCAGCTCCGAGGGACCCCCGTCTCCAGCCTCCAAAGCGTCGGACCCCTAGATTCCCAAGCTCCAAGGAGCTCTTCCTTCAGAGGCCGGACGGCCTGTGCCCAGCCCCCCCCCCCCCCCCCGGCCCCGGGACTGGCCCAGGCGCCCAGATTCCCGGCCGTGCGCCCGCGCACCAGCGATGGCGGCGGCAGCGTCAGAGGCGCAGGTGTCCGGCGGGCTCCCCGGAGGCGGCGGCAGCGGCTCAGCTGGCAGTGCAGGAACTGCACCGAGGCGTTGAAGACCGGGCGCAGGCGGAAGCTGAAGCGCGCGGAGCCGGCAGCACCTGGGCGCGGCGGCGGCGGCGGGAGGACGACCGAGGAGTCGGCGGGGCAGCCCCCGCGCAGCAGCGCCAGGGCGGGCCCCGGGGTCGGGCGCGAGGACGGCGTCACGGAGCAGCGGTGCAGGACCAGGCCCCAGCGCGGAGAGGGTCGGGCCAGGGCCGCCTAGGGGGCGGGGGCGGGGGCGGGGGCGCGATCAGCAACGGCCGCCCGCCACCCGGCCCGCCGCGCCCCGGCGCGCCCCGCGTCCACACCTGCACGAACACGCGGCTGTCGGCCGGGACCTCGAGCGGCCCCGCGCGGCGCGGGAAGGCCTCCTCCGCGTCCGACAGCTCCAGACGGAAAAGGGGACGGCGCAGCCAGGGCCCGGGCGCCGCGGGGAATGGGGGCGCTGGCGGGGAGAAAGGGTGACACGAAGCAGGTCGCGCTGCCCCTTAGCCCCTCCAGGCCAGCGGAGCAACCTTCCCGCCTCCTTTGGAAAATGGATGCTGTTGCGGTGCGGGATTCCCCGGTGCTCGGTGCTGGCAGAGTAGGCATGGTACGTCCCCTGAAGGTCCGGGGGCCGCCACCGCCCAGCAGCCGAGGCTGGGAGCAAAAATGCGCGCCTCTGGGGAGGAGCCCCCCTTCCCAGACCTGGATCTCTACCCCCACAGCGGACCTGGGACTCCCTGGCGGGGCAGGGTTGAAGGGTGCCTGACGGGGGGCGGGGAAGGCGGCCAGGCTGGGTGAGGTCAGCTACCCAAGGGGCCCAGCGCCCGCTTGGGGAGGGTGCTGCCCCCCCCTTCCTTTCCAAGGTTACCGTGAGCAATGGGGAAGGGAAGAAGGAAGTGCTGTCTCTCTGCCCCTCTGGCACAGCTGGAGCCCAGCCGGGCCACCAGGGTCTCCGGCCTCTCCATTTGTCCAGGTTCCTTACTCCCAGACCGAACGCAGCAGCAACACGGGGTGGGGACCCACATGCACCCACACCCCCTCTGCCCGAGGGAGGCACTCCGCTGGGATCCTTGTCAAATAATGTTCTCAGGACAGTCCCCACACGTTTCCTAAAAGCATTGGTACACCGCTCTCCCACGGTCACTGGCATCAGTGTACCTGCTGGGGCCTCTGAAGAAGTTGGGGGTCCAGGAGAAGGATCTGGAGACGGGAGACAGAGGCAGAGCCCACCTGCCCCCCCCCCCGCTCCCCCAGGCAAGGCAGAGGGGCGGTGGAGCCGAGAAAGGGCAACACGGGGATGGAAGCCTGATGAGCCGTGTCCCCAGCCTCTACGTACCAGGCGGTCCGCTGGGCAAGGTGGCGACCCCGGGGAGCAGGGCCAGCAGCAGGAGCGTGGCACCCAGCATGCTGGACCGGCGCCCCCAAAGTGTGCCCCAGGAGTGCAGCTGCCCGCCAGACGGCACCCAGGCCCGACAGGTGGGCAGGCGGCCCTGTCCTTGGCTGAGCAGCCACCCCAGGAGGCGGGGGCGGTGGACTGAGGGGTGTGCATCAGAGCCGGCGCCCAAGGTCTGCCAGGGATTAAGGGCTCCTCTCTGGCCAACCTGTGGCTGGCGGGGTGGTGGGGAGGGAGGTCCGGCACACTGGTCACTTGATATGCGGCAACTCACTACAAATACGACCCTTCCGGGCCCGGCTGGGCTTCAGTCCCCCGCCCGGGTGCAGAGGCCCCAACCCCTGGAAAGGCATGGCCCCCCCCCCCCCCCCCCCCCGCCAAAGTTCAGGCCTCACAGCCCCTTCCCACCTCTTGCTGCCCCGGCCTGCCAAGCTCAAGACACACCACAGACTCCGTGGAAGAAAAGGGAAGGGTTTTATTCTCAAGCGTCTAAGGATTTACAAACGGGGGCATTTCGTTTTTAAAAAGGGCTGGGGGAATACTGGCGACCGGGGAAGGGGTCGTGGGCCGGCGGCCTCAGCCAAGCCGCCCCAGGCCCCTGCCCGCCCGCCCACCCGCTCCCCCCTCTGCCTGGTCAAGAAGGATGGCTGGTGACTGGCGACGGAGGGAGAGGACAGGAAAGAGGCAGAGGGGAAGAAGAGGTTCCCCCAGAACCCACTTCACGCAGAAGGGGGGCAGGGGCGGGCAGACGCACTCACAAAACAGAAAATAGTTAAATAAAAATAAATCCAGGTGGCTGGCCCCAGGGCCTTCACTGGCCCTGGGCCCAGCCACGGAACCTTCCAGCTACCCACAAAGGCCACGCCTCCCCTCCCCTCCTTGGCTGGGCCAGGTGAGGGAGGTGGGGGACCAGGCCTGTGGGCCCCCCACCCTGCCCCCATCCCCTCACAAAGGGGACCGGGGCAAGAGAAGGTGGCCGTTTCCCTCCCGGGCGGGGGGCAGAGAGCAGAGAACTCCAGGACTTTTGAACGTGCGGCGTTTTGTGAGTTTGGAGCAGAACGAGAGTCCGCAGGACAGACCGGATACAGCGATGCCTAGGCCTAGACTGCGTCCGCTCCGTCCGGCCAAGTTCCTCACCTTTGGTGTTGGTTGGTTTTGTGGTTCTGTGGGTTTCTGGTTTTTTTTGTTTTGTTGTCCACTTAATTTGCATGCATCACCAACAAAAAGGAAACACACCCCCTCCCATTCCAGCTGCTGCAGAGGGCGCGGGGCGGACTGGCCAGCTCTGGGGGAGTCGAGGGGCGCTCAGGGGCACTCCAAGGGCGTGACTGCCTGCACACGCCCAGCCCTCAGCCAGCCCCACCTCTGTCCTGTCACACGTCCTCGAACCCCCACACCCGCCCCTTGCACCCTCGATCCCTGCCTCCCCGGGGCCCCGGGGCCCCGCTCCTGCCACTGACCCCCTCCACCACCTCCCTGCCGCCGCAGCGTCCGCTGCCCTCACCGTGCCCTGCACCCGCCTTCCCTGAAGGCCACCCCGTGTGGCCACGGCCCCTCGGGCTCCCTCCACGCCCCCTGAGGTCCTCAACTCACCCCCCCGAGCTGTGGCCAGTCTCCAGCCCCGAGGGCTGGCCCCGAGGGAGGAGGAGCCCCCCAGAGCCCACCTTTGGGGCTCGGCCCCGCACCCCGGCCCCAGACGCCTGTGCCCACAGGCGGTCAGGGGACTCCACCACAAGCAGCTAAACATGACTTTGGTAAAAGTTTCTGAAGGTACCGACAAACCCCGTGAGAACAAGCTCTTTGCCCCCCCACCCCAAACACCCCACCAAGTACAATAAAATACAATAAACTCCAAAAAGGACCCCCTGAGATCAAAGAGAGAGAGAGAGAAAGAGAGAGAGAGAGAGAGACCAGCCCAGGCCCAGCTGCAGTCGTAACGCCCAGCCTGCCTTCCTGGGGCGAGGACACCAGCTGACGGACTCGCCACTGCCGGAGACCCAAATGGACCCAGGAGTCCCCCAGGGGGGGCTGGCAGGGGGAGCCCAGGTACGGGCCAGGAGAGAGGCAGACGCAGGGAGGGAGATGGGGAAAGCCAGAGAGGTAGACAGGGGATGGGAGAGAGGGGGGATGGAGGCAGGGAGCATGTCTGCAGAGGGAGGCGGAGGGGACAGCACACGGCGAGTGGGGGGGGAGGGGCGGGACGGGCGGCTCTCTCCCGGCCCCTGGGGGCCGCCCCAGCCCAGAGGTTACGACTGAATAAATAGCGAGTCTGCTCGTGGCCTGCTGTCTTCCGTTCACAGTGTCTGTCAGGGGGACGCGCACGGCCGGCTGACCCCGGGAGGCCGGCTGACCCCGGGACGGGAAGGGCTGGGGCCTGGCGAGCCCATCTGTCCACGGCTGGTGGGCAGGGGGCTGGGGGTGGGTCGGCACCCCCTACTTTCTGTCCTCAGCCCTCAGCAGCTGTCCAGGTCCCAGGTCTCCCCTGGTGGGCAGCTGGGTGGCCAGGTGGGGAAGGGGGGCCTGTGGCCATGCCCCTGGCCCCCGGTGGGGCTGGCCGCCACCACGTGGCTACCTGAAGAAGGGCAAGTGGTGCTGGCTCAGGACTCCGCTAGTCCTCGGTGACTCAGTCTTCGCCATGACGTCCTTGAACCAGGATGCCACATCTACCTCCAGCATCTCGTAGCGCTTGATGAAGCTGTGTTCCTGTGGGCCGAGGGGTGGGGCTGAGGACCAGGGAGGCTCCCCCGGGGCGGCTGCTCAGGCCCCGGGCGGACGTCCTGGTGGGAGGGGGCGGGAAGGGGCCCCAGGTACTCACAAGTAGCTTATTATACTTTGGTCTCTTCCTGTGATCCTTAGTAAGGCTGAAGGAGAAGCAAAGAAAAGTAAGAACCGGGGAAGGAGAGGCCTGGCTGCCCTGGGGACTCAAGTGTCCCGGCTCCGAGATGGGGGTCTTCAGAATCTCGGGGAAGGAGCTGCTGTGTGCTCGCGGCCCAGGGCTGCTTCCTGAAAAGCCCGAGGACCCAAGGCCTGCACTTGGGAATCCCGCCTGTGACAGAAGCCCAACCTGGACTGAGGGGCTCGTGGGGGAGGTGAGCGGGGCTCTCGCACGGGACAAGCAAACGTGGACACGACGCAGGCAGGATTCGGCTTGCAGCGGCTGGACACACAGAGCCCCTGGCGCCGGGGCCTATCTGCTGTCCACAACCTCCCACGGCAAAGGGCAGGCTCAGGCCGGGGCCAACCCCGACTCCTAATGCCCAGGGCTCCGGGCCCAGCTCCTGCCTGCATCCCTGCCGGGGGCGCTTCCACAGTGGGGGCGGGGGCTTCTCCGTTCAGTCTGGGCCCGAAACCCCCTAGAACCCAGGCGGGCCGGCGGGCTCCTCACCAGTCTTTGACGAAGGACTGAAAGTCCCCTGAGAAGCCCATGTGGCCGGGCAAGAGCGGGGGCTCTTCCTGTAGGACTTTGGTGAGGACTTCAAAGTCTGTCTTGCAGTTCTTGTAGGGAAACTGTCCCGTCGCCAGCTCCACCTAGAAGAGAGGACCGGGCTGGACGGGCTGAGCACGGGTTCCTCCCCTCCCTTCCGCCTCCTTCTGGATCCTGAGGAGATGCTGCCCAAAAGGCGGGGGCCCCCACTCACCAAGGAGATGCCCAGGCTCCACACATCGGCCCGGATGTCGTAGTCTGGCTTGGTGGGATCCGGGGGGTCTATGCGCTCCGGCTGCCGGCAGGAGAAGGGGAGGATGTACCCCCAGGCCGGTGCGGGCGCGCCGCCCCGATCCCCCACGCCTGCCGCCCGCCCGCCCAAGCGCTGCGGGGCTCCCACTCACGGCCATGTAGGCGGCGCAGCCAGCGCTGCGCGTCTTGGCCTTGGAATCGACTAGACGGCCGCTGATGCCAAAGTCACAGAGCTTGATCTGGCCCCGCTCGTCCAGCAGGATGTTGGAGGGCTTGACGTCACGGTGGATCACGCCGTGCTTCTCCTTCAGGTAGTAGAGCGCCTTCACGATCTGCAGCAAGGACAGCGGGAGGGCACCAGTGACGGGAGGACGGGGCCCAGGGGGGACGACCCGGCCGGCCGCACCCCTGCCCGGTCCGCTCACCGCCACCGTCATCTTGCCCAGGATCCGCTCGGGGATGGGGCCCTGCACCCGCTTCTTGAGCTTCTCAGCGCATGTGCCCATGAGCTCCATGGCAATGAAGACATCCGTCTGCGGGGGCAGCACAGGGAGGCTTGGGCACGGCTGCAGCCCCTACCCACCCCCCCGCCACGGACTCCAGCCGTGGAGGAGGCCCCGCGGAGCCCCCAGAGAGGCAGGGGAGCAGCGGAGGCCGCTGGCCGGGCGCACACTCACATTCGTGATGAAGGTGCCGAAGCACTGCACGATGTAGGGACAGTCGTGGCTCTTGAGCACCACGTCCAGGTCCATGAGGATCCGCTTGTTCTCCTCCTTATTCCCGGAGCGCCGCATTTGCTGCACGGAGGGCCAGGGGAGCCTTAGTGCCGGGGTCTCAGGGCAGGGGAGGGGGCGCCCACCTGGGGCGGGGCTCACCTTGACGGCGATGACGTGGCCCGTCTTCCGGAAGCGCATCTTCCACACCTGGCCGCACGTGCCGCTGCCCATTTCCCCCAGGTTCTCCAGATCGTTGATTTCTGCTTGGTAGCGCTGGTAAGGACGGCCAGAGCTGGAGGATGGGCCAGGCCTGGGGCACCGCCCCCACCCCAAGGCCTAGCCCCGAGGTGCATCTTGCCCACCCCCCAGGGGGCCAGGGCCAGGGTAGTACCTGGCCCCCGATGGTCAGGTAGCCCGTCTGCTTCATGATCTCCTGCAGCTTCTGGTCAATCTCGATGCTGGGGGGGACAGGGAGGAGGTCCCGGTGGAGGAGGATCCCAACCAAACCGAGGCCACCCCAGTCCCCAACACACAGGGGTTCCCCTAAATTTAACCACCCTCCTCTCTGGAGCAAGCGAAGTGACCCCCCGCCCCCACTGGCCAGCTGGGCCCGTCCCAACAGCTTACCTCTCCATGCTGCGGGGCATGAACAAGGTTGGCGGAAGCCCCAGCATGTTGCGGGGCCGGGCAGGGGGCGTGGGGTGCTGTGGGGAGCTCTCAGAGGACGGTGAGCGGCTGCCCCCATCATTGGCCAGTGGGAGCTGGAGGGCTGGGGGGGGTGAGAACCAAGGGTGAGAGGGGGTTAGCCACCACCTGGCACTCTGGGGCCTTGGGACTCTGGTCTCCCCCTCCCTGGCACCAGGTAGGCCAGCACAGACCCCCCAGCCCCCACCCCATTGGGCTGGAGGAGCTAGCGTCTCCCTGACCACTCTCAGGGTACCTTCTCCCACCCCCCTGACCTGGAAGAAGATGGAGTAGGCTGGCAGGGAGAGGTGGTCCTCAGAGGCTGAGGGCTGTCCCCAAGTCTATGCTGACACGGATCACGGCCCAGAGACTGATGACATCCTTCAGCCAGGCAGCCTTCCTGATATGTCCCTTTCCTCCCCACCTCTGCCCAGGAAGCAGACCCAGGGCCACAGTGCCCACACTCTGGACCATGTGAGGAAGGAATGCCTGCCAGGATCAGCCTGGGTTCTGGGCCTGTTGGCAGCACTGACCCTGGCTGCCCAATAAGAATCAGGCAGACCACCCCAGGGAGACACTGGGCGAGGGCCCCATACTTCCAGCTGCCTTGCCCCACGTTCTGTTCCAGGGTCAGGGAGGGCCACCCTCTAGCCAGCAGGCTCATCTCTGAGCCTCCCAGCTTGGCCTGCAAAGCTAGGGCCAATGGGTGGGGGCAGGCCCCCAGGCTGGGCCTGTGTCCTCGGGGTGAGGGGATCCAGGTGGCACAGCCCCTCCAAGGGCTGGTGGGATGTGGGGGTGGGGAGTGGGCCAGGCGGTGGGGGCTTCTCAGCAGCCTGCATGCGGACAGCTTGGGCATGCTACAGGCAGGCGGGCAGGCAGCGGGCAGGCAGCGGGCACCCCGGGACGGGCAGGCGGCATTCGGGGATCGGGAGGGCAGGAGACAGACAAGACAGATGGGAGCCAAGACTTGGGGCCCAGCTGCCCAGAGGAGGCACTGCAGAGACAGGCCGGACAGGGGCCCGGGACAGAACAGTAGGTTCCCTGCGGGGCTAGGATCCTCCCTGGCTGGGCTGGCAGTAGGGTGGGAACAGAGATCCGTGTGGCCCCTGGAGAAGACAGATAATCCTCCACTGAAGCCTCGTACCCCAGAGGCCCTGGTGCTCCAGAAGGGGGTCCCTAGCTGGGTAGGGCACTGGCTGAAAGAGTCTCCAAGTGGGGCCAGAGAGGACCTTCCTGTGGAGAACGGCTGGCCGGGAGACCGGGGGCCTGCCACTCTCCCACAACCCTCAGCTGATGCCCCCTTCTCTGCCTACACCCCCTGCCACGCTCCACGCTTCCCTCCCACAGTTCTGCAAGCAGCTGGTAACGTGGGCCCAGTGACCAATGGACAGAGACAAATATGCTCGAACTGCTGGCATCTGGGTACTTTCCCCACATTGTTACCCTGGGCCCCTGACCACATCCAGAGTGAGGGAGCAGGTACAGGATCCTAACCTGCAGTCATAGAAGGGACATAGGTCTTGCTAAGGCCTGCTCAGAGCAAAAGAAGAGCTCGGGAGAGCCCAGGGAGATGGCCAGGCCTGGCACCTGCACGGGCCTGGAGGCCTCACCACCTGAGCACCCTCCCTGCTGCTCTAGTCCCTGGCTTTGTAGTGTCCTTGCTTCACTCCTCTGTCATGGTCAAAGTCCTAATCCCTCCCTCTCTCGCTCAACCACCTCAGGGGCACCTGAGGGGCCCCCCAATGCTCCCCTGTACCTGGACTCTCTGAGGATACTGCCAGGCTCTCGCCCCCTGGGGGTATCTGGGCCCCTTTTCTGCCCTGCATGGTCAGCTCCTCTCTGGGGTGAAGACCACACCCCTACCCTCTCCACACTTCTGGGGTGGGGGGACAGATGCTTCCAGTGGCCCTACAAACTGAAACACGGTGGGGACTTGAGGGGGGCTGGTATAGGGTGGCTAAGGTGGGGGAAGGGAGGAGGTACACAAAGGCCCTGAGAACAGAGGTTACAGAGGTGGTGACAGGCCACGCGGCAGGTCAGGAGGGCACAGTGAGAGCAAGAGGCTGAGTGAGAGAGAGAGAGAGAACAAGAGAGCGCATGGAAGCACACGGCTAACAGGGGCCACAGATGCACCAGGCTGTCAGTCCGACACACATGCACGCGTGTGTGCGCACGCACACACACAGGACGTGGCAAAACCCCACACGCACACAGACGATACGCCGAGAGCCCTGAACAGAGCCAGGCCCACGCTGTCTTACACACACACACACGCGCGCGCGCACACACCCCCCTGCCCCAATCTAGTTCCACCTACACAAGGGCCAACAGGGCCAGACCCCACCCAGCTGTCTGTCTCTCTGTCTCTCGTGCTCACTCACTCACACACACACACACACACACACACACACGCCCCCCGCACACATCTGCTCCAGACCCGCTAGCGACTGCGCTCAGGCCCCGGCCGGCTGCTTCCTCCACCTTCAATCTCCAGCTCCCCGCCTGCCACGACCCGGTGCTCAGATACCAGCTTCTCCAGAGGCTTCCCCGACTGACCACCCCCTGAAGAACCGGCCTTTTCTATAAGGCATCACTGCTTTCTCCACCTCTCCCGGACCGGGAAAGTGCTCACTGTCCGTGAGCGTCAGCCACGTGTCGAGTGGCCCGCGGTCCCTTCTGTCCACTGCTGTGTCCCGAGTCGGGCGATGCGTGTTCGCTGTGCTGTTGAAACAAATCAACAGGCACAGTGATGGCCTGGCGCAACTCTCTCTCTCCCCCTTACACGTGCACGCACACTACACACGTGCGCACATACATGACCCCTTACACACACGCGCACACACGTGACCTCTCACAGGCGGCAGACTCCCGGTGGGTAAAGGAGCTCACTTCCTCTTCCAGGGAGTCCAAACCTGAGCCCACCAGGAAGGGAGGAGTGGAAGGCGAGTGGACACAGAAGAAGAGGCCAAGTGGGCCGAACACTGTTGATCGCTGATGGTGTGGAAGGAGAGAAAGTAAGAGTGACAGGCGCGCACGCACACACACAGCATGGGGGGTGGGGGAGGGCATTCTGCGGCGGGGCAGCGGTTAGGTCAATGGTGCAGATGTCCAAGCGACGATGATAAAAAGGCTGGTACCTGCTCGTTGGGACGGGGCAGGAGCAGGGCTTAGAGTGATCACAATAACTGGATGGGGAAAAGGAAGAAAAAAAACAACACCACGATAAATCACAACAGAAACAACTGATTTGTCCAAAAGAAAAGAAATCAAATCATAACGAAGAAGAGAGGGAGGCGCGAGGCACCAAATTGCAGAGACGGGTAGAAACCGACAGAAATGGGAGGACCGGGAGCATGGGATGGAGCTGACAGACACAGACGCCTGGAGGGGGCTCCTCAGGGGCCTTCCCGCCGTGGGCCTCACTGTACCTCGCTCTGCACCTCGGACAGCCACCCCATAAGGCAGCCCCGGCCCCATACCCAGCCCTGTCTCATCCATGCCGGGGCTAGGGGAGACAGCACCGCACAGCCCAGCAGGGACCCTCCAGTCCTGGGAGGGCTTTCCGCCCCAGGGAGGAACCCACGCTACCCCAAGTCAGAAGAGTGAGGGATGAGGAGTGGACCGCACACAGGGACTGGGGGCGGTCAGGCTGTGAAGGTCAGGCTGGGTGAGCAGGGAGTGACCCCAATACCCCGTTATGGGGGTGCGTGCCCCCTCCTACCAGGATGACCCCACAGGGAGCTACATAAGCTACAAGGATCATATCAGAAGTACAAAGGAGGGCCATTCACTGTTCTGTAGAGACACAAAGTGTGTGGTGGGGTGCTATTCATCAGGTCTGTGGGGAGGGTGAAGACCTGATGCCCTCCAGCTGAGAGATTTGGGGAGGGCGTTTCGTGGGACATAAAGAAACTGGACAGTGGTTGTGGTAATCCCAGGCCGGGTATGAGTGTTGGGGGAAGGAGGAGCAGCTTTTGATTCCAGATGATAAAATGCCAGGGAGGTAGTCACAGAGATAGCGGGATCAGAGAGAAGTGTACGTGGGCTGGGAGGTCGAGATATCACCACACTGGCCTCACGTACCCCTAGGCCAGGTGAGTGTGGGTGTGCAGGGAAGAGTCCAGGTGAGGAAAAGCTGCTAGGCTGGGGGTTCGGTGTGTATTTTTGGAGAAGCTAGACAGTCCCCAAGATGGTGGCAGTGAAACCAGTCAGAGAAGTCTGAGGGGGCCTGGTGTATGTGGGTAGGGTGTGCGTGGGAGGGGGCCTGCTAGGCCCAATGACAAGGTCCCAGCCTGGGAAAAAGGGATTACTGGACACAGTCAAGGGAAAGAGGTCAGAGGAAGAGGGAGTTATATGTGGTCAAACGACCTCAGGTGTCACCCGGGCCAGGTGCGCGTGTGTATGAGTGTGAGTGGATCATCCACTGAACCATCTGACGAGGACCCAGGTGCGGAATGGGGCAAGGGGCCTCCTGCCAGGCACTGAGACGGCAGGAGCGAAATCATCTGGTCGGAAGGGGCGTCCGTGTTTGCGAGGAATCTGGATGTGGTCGCGGTCGCGTGGATTAGGGGAGCGCGGCTCCGGGTAGGTGAGGGTGACAGGCTCCGAGGATCACGGTGAGGGGGCGGGTCATCAGGTGGGGGGCCCTGCCCTGGGGCCGGGTAACTGGGCTCGTAGGCCCCGTAAGGGGGAACCCCTACGTTGGAGGAGGACCGCCCGGGAGCCCGCGGCCGCACGCCCCCCGGGTCACCGTGACCCTCTCCCCGCGAGCCGACAGCGGGGGGTACGCGGTGGCGAGGAGGAGGAGCAAGAGCGCCCCGGAAGCGGGGGCGGGGCCTGACGACGGGGGCGGGGCTGCCCGCGGCGCGCGCCCCGCCCCGCCCGCCCCCTCCCCCACGCCGCCGTGCTTACTGGGCCTGGGCCGCTGGGGGCTGATATCCAGGTTGAGGTCGATCCTCCGCCGGGCCTCGCGATTCTCCTGCTTCAGCTTTGCTTCCAGGCGGGACAGCTTCTGCTCCAGGGAGGACGCCGCCATCTTCCCCGCCGCCGCCGCGCACCGCCCGGCCGCCCGTCAGTCCGGCAGACAAACACCGCACTGCGCCTGCGCCTGGATGACCCCACCGAGCCGCCGTCTCTCCCTGCACGGCGCATGCCCGCGGCGCGCACTCGCCCATCCCGCGTGCCTACCCTCCGCGCATGCGTGCTTCTTCCCAGTGGGAGGGGTGACGCCACCTAGAGCTCGCGTCTGGCAACGTGCAAATCGTCTCACTGTGCTGCGCACGCGCGGATTCCGAGCGCACTCTCGAGAGGCGCTGTGTTGAAATCCATTCACTGTTCTGTAGAGAAGGGCGGGCGGGGAAAACGGCGCGCCTGCGTACGGAGGGGTAGACGCGATGCCGCGCGTGGCCCTTGGTGCGCATGCGCAACATTGGCTCGCTGTTCTGCCGCTGTTACTGGGAGTAGCTCCTCGTTTTCGCTGTTCCCCGCCCGGCCTGTTCTCTGGCACCCACGCTCCCTCCCAGCTGCCTTTCTCGTCTGGGACAGTGCTTCATTAGCATCCCTGTTAGGCTTAATTGCTGCCTCCTCACCATAATTAGGCGCCCGTGGGGAGCCCTTTCTATTTCAGCAAGCTCGGGTTTGACCAAGGACTGGCGGGAGGGGCGGGGTAGGGCTCCGTCACTGTAGGGGCCCTAGGACCGGCGGCATGGGGGACCCCTGATCTCGACCACAGGGCCAGGGTCATGGCCAGAAGAGTTCCAGGTCAGACCCAGATGGGATATTTTAAGACTTTCCCTCGTCTTCCTTCCCCGGAATGTGAGCCCAGCTCCTGGACAGTGCAGGAGACCGGCCTTGGTGTTAATGCGCCTCGGCCTGTCTTCCCCGCCGCTTAACTGGTCTGATGGGTGCCGGGGAAAATGTCCGCAACTGGAATCCTGGTTTTCGGAAAGCAGCTTGCCTCTGCTCTCGTTGCCAGGAAGAGGCTCGCCTTTTGCAGACACCTCGAGGTGTCCAGTCCCAGGAGGTCAGGGTCAGTCAGGCTGTGCCCTACCTGCTCCTGGTCCAGCGCAGGAACACTGGTGGGCGCTGAAGGCTTGTGGGGACTTCTGTGGTGACAACTTATGGTGGAACAGATACAAGAGAGTGGAGTTTGGAGAATTAACAAGGAATGTAGAGGAAAAGGGGTTCTCCAGAAAAAAGCTGGGCAGAGGATGCCACCTAATTTCTCCTGATAAGCTGAGGTCTCCCTGCCTCTGCTTCCGGGACAGAAACTCATAGCCTTGATTCTGGCACGTGAGTGTCTTTGCTTGCCTGTAATTGGTCTGGTGAAATGGAAGGCTTAGACAACAGAAGTGGATAGCAGAGATCAGAAGTTTAGTTCTCATAATTCATATTATTTATTAAGCACCCACTGATAGATGCTCCCTCACGCAGGGAACACTTGAGAGACAAGTCTCTGCCTGTGCTCAGAAGAATGTAACCTCCACGGCAGGCGTTCTTAACCCTGGAGTCTGCCATCCTTAGGATGTCCACGAGTGGCCCTCTGGGACATCTGGGGGAATCTGTTGACTGCCTGAAGTTGCTTGCGGACATTTGCGTGTATGTGTACCTGAGCATTTTCCTGGGAAAGGAGGTGCCCAGCTTTTATCAGATGTTCAAAAGTTCTAGGACTTAAAAAGGGTTCAGAATCCCTGCTCTGGACATCCAGATTCTGTAGGTCCATAGTTCCCAACATACAGGCCTAGGACCACCCTGCATCAGAGTTACTTGGGATGTTTATTTATAGGCAGGTTTCTGGCCTCCAACCAGACCTGAGTCAGTCTTTCAGGGGTGGGGCCTGGGATGTTTTGTTTTGGGGATGTTGATTTTGATGCATAGCCAAATATGAGAACCACTTTTCTGAGTTCACGTGTCTGTAGCAAACAACTTATAAATAAGGGATTGACATCAAAGTTGGGGGCGAGGGTCGCTGGTCCCTTGTGTCTGTGTCCCCTCCCTGGGAGAGAATCCCAGAAATAAGCTGTTTTGGTCGGGGCCGGGGGGGGGGGGGGAGGTGTGGAGAGGGTTGAAATCCCATTGGGATGTGCCCCACCCCCATATATGGCACTAATTGAGCTAGAATGTCCAGGGGCAGGGCAGGACAGCCCGCCAAAGACACAGGTATCTTTGGTCTGAGAATCCTATGACTGAGTTAATCCCTCTATGATGGTCCACCCCAAATCCACAGCCTCCTGTCTCTTCTCAGACAGACCAGTCCCAGGATCCTGCCTGGACCCCACAAGGTTGATCTGTCTGCTCCTCCTCTCCTGGCCCAGGCCCTCTTGGCCACCTCTCTTGAAGACAACAGTAGAGGTTCTGGGGTGGAAGCATCCAGAAGGCCTCTTACCCCAACCTTCCCCACCTCTGCTTTATTCCTCCTCCAGCTTCTCCCGCACCTCTGCCGGCAGGCCCTCGTAAAGAGTGTCCTCCACCAGGAGCCCCGCTTTCTTGAGTCCCACACAGTTGCCAAGCTCTTCTGGCAGGGCCTCCAAGCGGTTGCCCTTGAGCTCCAGGCGGCTGAGGGCTCTGAGGGCCCCCACCTGGGGCGAGAGCTGGCTCAGGTGATTGTAGCCCAGGAGCAACGTCCGCAGCTTGCGGCAGAAGAAGAGCTCGTCGGGCAGGGCCTCCAGGGCATTGTAGGACAGAGCCAGGTGCTGCAGGTTCTGGAGGAGGCCCAGCTCGGGTGGCAGGGAGCGGAGCCCATTGTGGGAGATGTCCAGCAGGCGGAGGCCGGAGCACATGCCCAGCTGGCTGGGCAGGGTCTCCAGCTTGTTGTGGCTGAGGTAGAGCTGCTCAAGTCCCCGGAGCTTACGCACGTGCTCGGGGACGTAGGCGATCTGGTTGTGCCACAGCCTGAGCGTGACCAGCTTGCGACAGTGCTGGAAGCTGAGGATCTCCTCAATGGACCGCAAGTGGTTGTCCTTGAGGTCGAGTTCCTGCAGCGCGCCCAGGCTGAAGATGGCATGGGGGATGCGCTCCAGCCCGCAGGCCACCAGCTCGAGCTCCCGCAGCACCGCCAGCTTCTTGAGGCTGTTAAGGGCCAGCAGGCGGGCCCCATCGTTGTGCAGACTGAGCCGTTGCAGATGCCCGGCCACGTCAGTCACGCTGGCTGGCACCTTGCTGGCATTGCTCCGCAGAGACAGCACCTTGAGCTGCTTCAGCTCCCGGAGGCTCTCGAGGGTCGCCGCCCGAGCCAGCTCTGGGGGGAAGAGCCCCTCCAGGTGCAGCTCCTCCAGGCCCCGCAGCCCGAACACCCACAGGGGCACCTCGCGGAGCTCCTCACACTTGACGCGGATGACCTTCAGGCGGTCCCGCAGAAAAATCTGCAGGGAGAAGGGCAGCCTGGCGGGTGAGTGGAGCAGGCTGAGCTCCTGCAGGTTCACCAGCTGTGAGAGGCCTGGGGGGAAAGTGATATCACAGATGGCCTCCAGCCGGAGCGCCTCCACCTCGCTGAGCTCGAAGACAGTGTCGGGCAGCCCCGGGAGCATGCAGAGGGTCAGCTCGAGCTGGCCCCGGGCGTTGCGCTGCAGCTTCTGCCGCAGCTTCTCAGGCGTCCACTCGTGGTTCAGGTTGAGCTGCTTCAGGCGGCTCTCACTGACTTCAGAGAGGAAGACGGCGAAGCGCTTGGAGTAGAGCGAGTCATACTGGTCGATGAGGTGTAGCATGAAAGCAAAGTCATTCTTGACATCCGGTATGTCACCCATGCCGGTCTCCTCCCGCACTGAACGGAAGGAGTACTCCTTGAGGGGCCGATGGAAGAGCCAGTAGAGGGTGTAAAGACAGGTTAGCCCGTAGACGCACACAAAGGAGATGTAGCAGAAAGCCAGCTTGGAGAAGAGGTGGGCCTTGGTGTGATTGCAGCAGAAGTTGGCGTAGCCTGTGACCTCCGAGGTCTCTACCCTGCAGGCCACCAGGAAACTGATGTTCTCCACGTAGACCAGGTTGTAGACCAGGATGGCAAAGAACTTGCAGACTTTGAGCACCGTTTGCCGGATGTACATGGTATACAAGATGTCTCCCTCCTCCACGTGCATGCGGAACTTCTTGACCTTCTCAAACAGGGCTTTGGCCTGTTCACCCTCCTTCTTATCCAATAGGGTGACGGCCGGTGGCTCAGTGACCATCTTCTCAGGCTCCACCAGCACCTTTTCCTTCTCACCCTCACTTGCTTTCCCTGGCCCTGCGGAGGCCTCCCTGGTCGCTGTTGCCCGTCCCGCGGCGGCGCCCTTGTGGTTCTCCCCAGAGACCTCGGACAGGGCCCGCGTGGTCCACGGTGAGTCGAAACACTTGCCCAGAATGGAGGTGAAGTGCTCAATCTTAGAGCTGGTGCCAGGGAACTTGAACCAGAAGCTGGTGCAGACCATGAACATGAGCGTGTGAATGACGACCAGGTAGGGGAAGTACTTGGCATACCAGTGGAGGGCTGTCTCATAGCAGAGCTGGTTAATGAAGCTATACTGCTGTAGGTCCAGGTTGTTCTTGAGGCCGCTGACCTCCCGGAGGCCCCCCATCTCCTCGGAGACCCCCCGTGGCAGCAGTTGCTGGCATGGGGCCTCTGATAAATTCTCCCGGAGTTCATGACTGGGCAGACAGATGATCTTGTCCTGGGTCACCTGGGAATGAGGGTGGGGGAAGAGGGTCAAGGAGCTGGCTCGGCCTGCATAGTTGGGGGGGGTGGGGGGAGAGGCGGGCTTAAGGTGGGAGGAGGCCCCAGTCCCTGACTCTCCTGAGCTGGCTGTGGTTTTGGAAGAATCGCTAAACCTCTGGAAGCACCTCAGTCTTTGAAAAAAGGAGTTAGCTTGAATGGGATCCTCCCGCTCTCCCCCCCTCCCTGCCCCCGCAAAAGATACTGAAGTCCTAATCCTTAATACCTATGAATAGATAGTCTTTGCAGAGCAGACGTGATCAAGTTAAGGTGAGGTCATTAAAGTGGGCCCTAATTCAGTATGACTGTGTCCTTTGGACATAGACACACACACACACTGAGGAAAGATGAGCGAACGTCATCTATAAACCAAGGAATGCCTGAGGCCACCGAGGAGCCGGGAAGGAGAAAGGCATGGAACCAACGCTCCCTCACAGCCCGCGGAAGGAAACAATCCTGTCAACACTTTGATTTCACGCTTCCGGGCTCCAGAATTGCGGGAAAGTTAGCAGGAAGACTTCCGGAATCCCCGGCCCCGCCCCGCCAGGCCCCGCCCGCATCGGCCCCGCCCCTGCGCCCTCGCCTCCAGGCCCCGCCCCCTACGCCCAGGCCGCGCTATGCCCAGGCCCTGCTCCGGCCTTGCGCCTTACCTGCAGGGTGCAGCCAAAGACCCCGATCATGAGCATAGCCACGGTGAGGTACTCCGCCAGCACGTCCCACCAGGGTTTGAGCACCTTGAAGGCGGGCTGCTGTTCCGTGAACTGCTTGAACTCGGCCACCGGAATCATCTTTCCTGCGGGAGATGGGGAGGCAGGGGTTGCAGAGACCCTCAAGAGGGGGCGCCTGGTCGTGGGCCCCCAGCGAGTCAGACACGTGCCTCTGCTCCCAATTTGTGCTCTTGCCTGCCCAAATCTGGCAGAGCGCACGAGCTGTGTGCCCCCTTCCCCTCTCCCCCAGACCTCCCCTCCTTCCTGAAGCCAATCTACTACAGTTCTCCCCACTTCTGCTCCCCGGGATCCCTGCCCCCATCTGACGCTGCTGGCCCTTTCGGACGGACAGTCCACGGGGCCGCTGTCCCCCAGCTAGCCCGTGTGGCCCTCTCCCAGAACCCAGCCACCGCCCACCCTTGATGCCAAGCCCGAAACGCTCGCTCTGCTGCTCTGACTCCAGACACCTCGTGTCCGGGCGGCTGGCCCCGGCTCTCTCTGCCACTGGGCCGGAGAGCCGCTGAGGCAGGCTCGGGACTTCCGGGGTGTGGGCCCCCCCACCCCCTTCAGGGGCGCTCCAGGCACCACCTCCAACCTCCAACCGGAAAAGCCGGCTGGAGCCTGGCTCTGGTTACAGGGCCCGAGGGGCAGGGAGTGGCAAAACCGAAGGCTGGTCAGTTAGGGGGCGGGAGGACTAGGACACCTGGGTGTCTAGAGGGGCTGGTGCCCAGAATCTGGGGCAGAAAACAGAAACCTGGGTAGGGGGTGTCAGGATGGCTGAAGGGCAGAGGATTGGGAAATGGAAAACGCAGGGAGCAGCCGGAGTGACACCTACGACCCGGCTGGGGCTGGGCGGCCAGCCCACTCTGTCCCTGGGTTTCGTTTTAGACCAAGGTATCATTATTTCAGATACGGACGGCCAGGAACAAGTCCCATGGGGGCGTGTGCCACGAGCTGGGACATCACCCTCCCAGGCAGGCAGCTGGGGAGGCTCCCTCCTCCACTCCCTGAGGCTGGACGGAAGGAAGGGGAGGCAGCAAGGCCCCCACTGCTTCCAAGGGGGCTCCTAGGCTCGACTGCCCCTCCCAGCATCCGTGCTCCTCTACCCTGCCAGTTTTCCCACGTGGGGTTCCTGGAGGCTGGGCAAGGGAGGGAGGCATCTGGGCCATGAGCTGGTCCCCCAGCCTTCCACCCATTGCTTAGGGGGAACCTGGCCCTGGACCACACCTCAGCCAATTACTCAACACTTCCCTCCCTCCCTTTTTTGGTCCCCAGGTGCATGAGGCCTTGGGTTGACTCCTGGTTGGGGATGGGGTGGATGTGGGCAGGGATACAGGATGCGGGCTCTGCCCACCAGGCTGAGGGTGGGGCAGTTCACCACACCTTATAATCCCATCAGAGGCCCTCACTTTGGGACGGCAGGGGCAGGGCCCCCTGACTCAGGCCCTGACTCACCCAGAATCAGGCGCAAGCAGGGGATGCTCAGACAGAACCGAGGCTCCCTCCCACAATGCCCCATCCTTCACTCTCAGTGTGAGTGTAGAGAGAAAGAAAAGTTGAGTGTATCAGTCCAGTCACCAGGGAATCTTAGAGAAACATATGCAGGGCGGCTCAACAGCACCCAGGGGCCCAATGTACACTAGCCATCCAAGGGGACACCTGGGGGCATTCTGAGTGTGCATCTGGATGTACACACTGAGCTGAGGGGGAGACCCAGGACCAGTTCCAGCCAGCCGCTGTTCTCCCTTCCCTGGGGACCTGTCCCTCTGAGGGACCCCACTCTGCTGTTTAACCTAAGAAGAGTACTTCTGGGGGCTGTGACAGAAATAGACGGGCAGGGACCAACTTCCTGGCTGCGTCCATCTCACACTGCTGGGAGCAGGGACCAACTTCCTGGCTGCGTCCATCTCGTACTGCTGGGAGCAGGGACCAACTTCCTGGCTGCGTCCATCTCGCACTGCTGGGAGCTCCAGCACCCCCCACGCCAGGACTACAATCAAAGGCAAGAAGGCAGAGACACCCAGGGTCCCCAGGGGAAGGCCCCCTGGCTCCCACGGAACAAGGTATATACACAACACAAATCGGAGGCAGACACGGGGGTTATCATTATCTGTCTCCATGACTCAAACAGGATGGTCTGAACCTGCCATTAAGCTTCCACAGACACAAGACTGGCCCCCCTTTGTCTGAGCAGGGCTGGTGGGAGGGCCCCGGGGCAGAGGGCTTGAGCTAGGGGGAGTTCAGAGGAAAACAACCACAGGGCCACATGCAGCTTATGGCCACCAGATGCTTCCAGGACCTCCTTTTATCCCAACTCTGTGGGGGGGGAGAGGGGGGTTGCTGCAACCCTCATTTTCCAGACTCACGGGGAGGGAAATAGCCAGCTCGAGGTTTCACAGCTACAAGTGGTATTTAAGGCGTAACCCCCAAGTCTCGTCTGGCTGGTGGCACCCCCTGTATTGTGGTGGGTGAGAACCTCTTGCTGAGATGCAGCATCTTCGCCAAAAGAACCTCAGAGGGGAGCTCTGGCAGAGAACAGATGGGCCGACGCTGCTCTGCAGGCCAGGTTGGGGGCCCCTGGTCCACCTAAAGACCAGGTACTGCCCCCTGCCCATCCTGAGCTCCACCCATCCCTACCTCACCCCTGCTTCTCCTCTCTCAGGCCCTCCCCTGAGCTCCCAGCTGGCCTCCCAAAACAGGGAGTGGTGGGTGCTCCTGGTCCGACCCCTCCTCACCCACAGCCCATGCTAATGGGCAAGGAAGACACAGCGATAGCTCTCAGCCCTGAAACAGGCTTTGGAGGACACAGGTCCGATCTTCGACTTACACAAGAGAGAAACTAAGAAAAAAAGCACGAGAAACTGAGGTCAGGGGTGGGGGTGGGGGGTGGCCCCTTAGTAGCAGATCTTGGGCCAGGCCCCGGCTCGGGTACTCCCAACCTAGTACTTTTCTGAGCTGCCCTGCCAGGACTCAGGAGCGAAGGGGGTCTTGAGGTTTAATAGTCCCAGAGGGGGCAACCTGGTAAGGACCCCAAGGGGTATGGTTCTGGGGCATTGAGGGGTTCGCAGAGGTGAGTTGTCGCTGTTGTCCCAGCAGACAAGGAAAGGGGAATGGGGTCAAGATCGCCCCCCCGGGGGGTCTCCCCCATCCTGCTGATCTTCGCTCCGTCCTTGGCCAGGCCCGCCCGCTCCCGCACAGGCGCCCTTGGGCTGGCCACGGCCGAGTCTCTCGCTGCCCCCACCCCCTCCCCAGCTCCTGGTGCGCCCCGGCGGGCCGCGGGCTCGGCGGCAGTGCCAGCGTCACCTGGGGCGGTCGTCACGTGGGCCAGACCCCTGCCTCACCACCCCGTCCGCAGGGACAGAGAGCCACCTACTCACCGCTCCGGCTGGGACGCTGGGCCCAACTTCTGGGTCCCTGGGAGCGGAGCGGCCGGGACTCCCGCAGAGTTCCCGGGCCAGCCTGGGTGAGTCAGGGCGGGCGGGCGGGACAGGAGCCCGGGAGCCGCCCCGCCCGCCCGCCCAGGGGACGTCCCGGCCCCGCCTCCCTTTGGGCCCTCCCAGGTCGCCCCCAACTCCCGGCGCCGAGGGATCGCGGGAGGAGTCTACCTCGGCTCTCCCCCGAGGTGGGTGAGGGGCGGGCCGGAGGAGCAGGGGTCTTAGAACTTTGGGTCAGGCTGCGGTCGGGGAGACCGAGGGGGCCCGGAGGCACTGCGCTCCCGAAACCAGCCTCTGGGCCTCCTTCCAGGATCCAGGCTGTATAGACCCTGTCAGGAACAGGTGAAGAGCCTCCTCCTCCCCAACCCCCACCCCCAGGTGCGGCCACCTGGTCTTCAGGCACAACCAAGGAACCAGTGAACAGAGTCCGGGGAAGGGAAGGGGGCTTCCCTTTTCCTGCTCTGAGCACCCAGCCAAGGGAAGCTGAGCAGAGTGGGGGTGCTTATCTGTGTGACCCTGCCCAAGCTTGAGACCTGCTCTGGACTTCTGGGAAAGGGATAGGAGTAAGCTGCTCTTAGGTCTGGGGTAGGGTGGGGGGTGCGGTGAGGGGAAGCACAGGGGCCAGAGGGCTCTCTGGGATCTGGGGCTGGAGTCCAGTCTGGGAGGTTCACTTCTAGAAGGGATGACTACCTCCCCACCCCCACTCATTCCTCCTCAGCCAAGGAGGCCTGAGCTGGGTCTTAGACTAGCAAAGCACCCAGGTCAGCCTGGAGGCGTCTGATGAACCTTGATGGGTTCTGTCTGCAAACCTCGAGGGAGAGGGGACCTGGACGAAATGGGAGAACGAGACCCCTCCCCTGTGGGAAAAAGAAGCCCATGAGTTCACTAGACTCGAGTTCACTAGACAGCCAGAGACCTGAGACTCCAAACCTTGAGGATGGGACCTCCCCTCAGCTTAGGTTCCTGTGTGAAGCCTTGTGATGGGCATGACCCTTGGAGACGTGACATCTCCGAAGTGTCTGTGGGCTCCACCACAGGCAGCCCCAAGATAGACCTTCATTGTGAGGCCAAGATAAGCAAGGCCCCCTTCTCTCTCAGAGCTTCTGCCCGAGTGGGGGCAGCCAACACAGAGGTAAGCATGCAAACATGCCAGGGAACGAGATCTCCATCTGTGACAAGTGCTGTGCATGTAACTACGTTGGGTGAGGTGGGTAACGAAGGCCAAAGCCACTTTGGGCCATCTGAGATGGAGTCATTGCTCCCTCTCCTTCGCCCCCTTCCCGCCCCTGGAGAAGCTCCTTTGGATCCATGCCCTGGGGAATGGGGGTGGTGGTGGTTTACAGCTTTATGCTGGAGTGAGCATCCTTTAAAAAAAATTAAAAAGATTTTTTTAATAAAGATTTTATTTATTTATTCATGAGAGAGAGAGAAGCAGAGGGAGAAGCAGGCTCCCCGCTGAGCAGGGAGCCCGACGCGGGACTCGATCCCAGGACCCTGGGATCATGACCTGAGCCGAAAGCAGACACTTAACCATCTGAACCACCCAGGCACCCCAAAATAAAAAAGATTTTATTTTATTTGAGAGAGAGAGAGAGAGAGCGCGCGCGCACACAAGTGGGGGGAGGGGCAGAGGGAGAGGGAGAAGCAGACTCCCCACTGAGCAGGGAGCCCGATGTGGGACTCGATCCCAGGACCCCGGGATCATGACCTGAGCTGAAGGCAGACCCCCAACCGACTGAGCCACCGAGGCGCCCCTGGAGTGAGCATCCTGATACACATCGCTTTGCACACTTATATGTATCTCTGAGGTCACTGGGATGGAAGCCCCATGACCCCAGGCACATGTCCCTCCTGCTCCCCACTGTGTCCCCAACACTTCAGTGGTGCCTGGCACACCGTGGGCATTCAGTAAATGATGGTTGGGTGGATGACTAAGGTGTTGTCTTAGTTCACAGTCCTCTAGCGCAGACCCTGAGACAAGGAATTGGATCCCAGTGGTCTACCTGGAAGGTGATCCCAGGAAGCACTGGAGTGGGGCAATGGGGAGGGGAGACCGGGAAAGGAAGGAGGTGAGTAAGCATGAACAAGGGTACGCGAATGAGGGTAAATGAACAGGTTCACGGGCAGCTAGGGCTCTATTCCGCTGGGGAGCTCTGGGAGATGCTAGAGGACACACCTCCACGTTGCCCCCACCCACTTGGCCGTTGTGGATCATGTTGCCATGAACATGGGTGTGCACTTATCCCTTTCTTTCTTTCTTTCTTTCTTTCTTTCTTTCTTTCTTTCTTTCTTTCTTTCTTTCTTTCTTT
>NW_023270855.1:53173114-53231442 GCF_011800145.1 Mirounga leonina | reverse complement strand
TTCCTTCCTTCCTTCCTTCCTTCCTTCCTTCCTTCCTTCCTTCCTTCCTCCCTCCCTCCCTCCCTCCCTCCCTCCCTCCCTCCCTTCCTTCTTTCCTTCCTTCCTTTCTGCCTTCAATTCTTTTGGGTGGGATTGTTGGATCATATGATACTTCTTTAATTGTTTAATTTTCGAGGAACCACCATACTGTTTTCCACATCCCATTTTGTATTCCTACCAACAGTGCACCTGGGTTCCAATTTCTTCACATCCTCACCAACACTTGTTATTTAATACCCAGCTTTTTAGGTTTTGTGAATGTGATGTAGTTATCTATTGCTGTGTAATTACTGCCAATCCTAGCAGCTTAAAACCACTCGCATTTATTGTCTCCCACGATTTCGGAGGGTCAGGAATCTGAGAGTGGCTACAATGGGTGGTTCAACAGTCTCCCTCCCCACCAGCCCTGGCTACCACGGCTTTGCTTTTTGTCACTATAGATTAGCTTGCATTTTCTGGAATGTTATATAAATGGAATCAGGCAGTGCATGGTGTGTGTGTGTGTGTGTGTGTGTGCATGGCTTCTTTTATTCAGGAGAATGTTTTTGAGATGTGTCCCTGTTTTGAGTGTCTTGGTAGTTTGTTGCTTTTTATTGCTGAGGAATATTCCACCGTAGGGTATACTTTGTTTTGTATAATCCCTGTTGTTGGAATATTCTTAAAAGAGGGCAGAGTCCAGATCCCAATACAGTGCAGGATGGGTTCAGAGTAGCCTTGGAGGGACCTAGCCCTAGAGAAGGTAGGAGGGGGGGCATCTGGGTGGGTGGCTGTGACTCACTCAGAAGGGCCCTGCTGATGAGTGGGCGCGTGGGCAGGTGGGGGGACCAGGCTGCTGTTGTGTCAGAAGGGGCTCACACAGGTGACACTCGGGAAGACTTGGGGGGAGGTGAGGCCTAGAATGATCCAATCTGGAGGGCAGTGTCCTGAGGAACAGTGAGGGAACACCTCTCCCAGGCTGGGGGGGGGGGGGGGTTCATTCAAAGGATGGCTACTGAAGAGTTCTGACCTTGCTTTCTTTCTTCCATTCCCTGACCCTCAGTTGTGGGCATAACTCCTGAGGTGAGAAGACCCAAAGTCCTGCTTCCAGCCACACCCTAGTTAAGTCTATCCCCCCACCCCCTTCCCTCCAGGACAGGTTCAGCCAGGTGCCAAATGCCACCCCTTCTTGTCCTGTGCATGGAAGTCCCCCGGTTCCAGACAAGGAATGAACAGCCCATGTGTGGACATGCAGACATGTGATGGGGAAAGGGTTGGGGCAGAGGGCGCTGGTTCTTTGGGATGGGGTAGGGAGTGGCTAAGTCTGAGAGAGGAGGTATCCGAGGCAGAAAGCACTGTGTGTGTGTGTGGGGGGGGGCGGCAGAGGGGGTAGGTTGCCTAGCAATAAGTAGAGGTGCAGGAGGGCGCTTGGCATCAGTGGGCCAGTGCAGGGCAGCTGAGGATGGCCATCTCCTTCTTCACACTTCTGCCTCCTTCATGCCACTGTCCCTGGTCAAGGCTCTCCCCTGAGACCCCCTGCAGGAGTTGGTAAAGTCACCAAAATGACACCTCCACTCCCGCCGGCTGTGCTGGGCAGCTTCAGACAGGATTGGCTCTGCTCCTTTATGCACCAGTTTCGACGCCTTCCACCCCATGCCCAATATTGTATCCACATCCCCCCCCGCTCCCAAGCTGGGCTCTGCTGACTTGACTTCGCTTTTTCATGTGACACAGGAAGGTGTGGAAAGTGGGGGGTGCTCTGCCCTGCAAAAGGCTGGGTCACCTCTCACAGTCCTATCTCCCCCTCCCCATCCTTCCTTTCTTCTTCTGTTCCCTAAATCCGAGTCTACCCCTAAATTTCCAGGGCTGCATTCTCTCCGTAGTCCGCCCCCCCAAAACAAGTAGGGGTTTTCTGGGGTCTGGGAAAAGTCTTGGATATGAGAGGGGCGGAGGCTCCCGAGGATTCTGGGGGGCGCGGCCTCCGCGGTCGCGAAGGCGAGGACAGGGACCAGGGATCCTGAGGGCCGGATTGGTTGAATGGGCACGAGGCCCGATGGTCCCGCCCCCTGGTTGCCAGGGCCCAGCCTATCCGCGTCCAGGCGGGCCTCGGTCGCCAGGTGGTTGGGCTGGGGGCCGGGGCAGGTGTGTGCGTTGGGAGGAAGGGGCTAGGCCCTGTCGGGACCCCCAAGGGATTCCCCCCGAGGCCCCTGCGGCTGGGAGTCTGGGGCCCTCTGGCTCAGCCGCGGAGAAGCTGCGCCTCCTTCCACCGCGCCTCTCCCCGCCGCCCCCGGCGCGCTCCCGCCCGCCGCCTCCCGGGTCTGG
The DNA here is from genome assembly GCF_011800145.1 of Mirounga leonina. Lineage (NCBI taxonomy): Eukaryota > Metazoa > Chordata > Mammalia > Carnivora > Phocidae > Mirounga > Mirounga leonina. The sequence goes on along the minus strand of NW_023270855.1, from coordinate 53,229,105 downwards.
ATCGAGCGCGCGCGCCCCCGTCTCCCCGTCCGCGGCCGAGGGGCGGGCCCGGCTCCCCGCGCCACCGCCCGCAGCCCCCTCCCCTCGCCGACCCGCCGCGCGCCGCAGCCCCGGCGCTCCCGCCCGACCCCACCCCAGGCAACCCAGCGTGGAGAGGCGGGCGGCCGGAGCCCGAGGTGAGCGCGGCGCGAGCAGGTGGAGCGGGCGGCGCGGACCGGGGCCCGGCTGGGGGAGGGGGACGGGCTCCGGACGCGGCTCTTTGTCTCCCCGAGCCCCATCGCCGGCCGCCGGGGCCGCTCCTCCTCCCGGCAGGTGCCCGCATCCTCGGGGAGGGCGCTGGGAGGGGGGGTGGGGAGGGGGGGCTGGCGAGGGGACCCGGGCATGCGCTCCCGTCCCCCTCATCTGGAGCCTGGGGCGGCCCCCCCCCCGTCCTCGAGGCTGGTGGTCAGGGTCCCTGAAGGGGCGAGGGGTAGGGGTGTGGGTCTCGGGTCCTGAAAGGGAGCAGAGGCGGGTGGGCTGGGGCTGGCAGGGCCTTTCAGCTTTGGAGGAAGGCGGTGGGGGTGGGATTAGGGGACAACCCTGAGCAGCTGGGCGGGTGGGTGGGTGGGTGAATGGGTGGGAGGGAAGTGGATCGAGGCCGAGGTTTGGGTGCCTATGGGTGGCAACGCTGGGGAAGGGGCAGCGAGGTGCCAGGACAGCGTTGCCGTGCAGGAGATGGGATGCTGATCCGTCTGTCTCCTCATCAGGTGCGGGATGGACAAGAGAGACAAGGGCAGGGCAGGGGCCGCCACGCGGACGACGGCTTCTCGCCCTCCCGGCCTTCCTACCCCCAGGCCCCCAGGGTCTCCTCGACCCCCTCCCCCAGTAACCAGCGCGGCCCTCCGCGTCCTGGGAGCAGCGGGAGCTGCTGGGCGGGGGCCCCTGGCCGAGCGAGCTGGGGGTAGCCGGGCAGCCGCTCTCCCGGAGGCTGGTCCCCGGGTGGGACCAACGCAGAGCGCTGGGACAGGCCCCCGGAGTCCAGGTACCCCACCCTCTTTCCCCCATTCAGACCCCATCTTCCTGTCCCCCTTTCCTTCTGAGGCTCCAACCTCCCCTTCCTTCCTGGGGCACCGCCTTGACTTGGCCTTCTCCCCGCAGCCTCCAGGCCCCCAGCTGCTGGGAGAGGGGAGCGGGCCCCTGCCAAGACCCCAAGCCCAGGCTCTATCACTAGCCCGGGACGTGCCAGCGGGACCACCAGGTAAAATACCTCCCCAGTCCCTTTGGCAAGGGTTAGTGTCACTATCTGTAAACTTAATTTTACACATGAACTGGGGAGTGGAAGCATTTGCAGGTCACTGGGCGCATGTTGAGTGCAAGCCATTATTGGTCCGCAGAGAGGGCATAAATGGGAAAATGTAGACTTGGGAGAAACAAGGAGCTCTGTACTGAGGGCGGCCACTCCTGTTCCTAGGTTAGGCTCTCTTGCGCAGAAGGGGCTTCGGCCCCCAGCTGAGGAACCCGTGACCAGAGGAAAAGCCCCAGAAACCCCCAGAAGGAGCGCGCTGAGCGCCGGGGCACGGAGAGGTACGTGACCTGGGGAGGAGCGGGATTCCTGGGCTAGTGAAGGGGACCAGCCCTGAAGTATCTCTAACCCTCCGGCCTTCTGCTTTGTCCCCAGACTCTTCCGGGCCCTCCCCAGGCGCCCCTTCCCCAGCCACCTCCCGTCGGTCCCGGGCTGCAGGCGCTGAAGTCGGTCTCCCTCGGGCAGCTCCGAGTGCCCGGCCGCGGCCTCCGACCGAGGCCCCCAGGAAATCCGTGAGCAGTGCCCCGCAGCATGGTCCCGCAGAGCCGAGCCCCGCCGCCAGGAGGCGACCCAGCGCTGGTGGAGGCCTCCAGAAGCCAGCCTCGCGCCCCTTGGGCTCCAGCGCCACTCCTCTGTCCTCCCCCTCCCGCCCCGGGGCCTCGCCGGGTGGAACACCTCGGGCTCTGGGGCATCCCTCGCAGCCCAAGTCGAAAGGGCTGCAGGCTCTGCGCACCCCCCAGTCCACACCCGCAAGGAAGGGCGCAACCCCCGTGCTGGGTCTTTCTCCTCCTTTAGCCACGCCCTCTCAGCCGGGTTCGACGGCACAGCTGGCACCGCCTCCGCATATCACAGGCACTCCTCTGCCTGACACGCTCCCTCCCTCTCCACCGACCACGCCCCCTTCCCAGTCCGCAACCGGCCCTTTGGCCACACCCCTTCCACTAGCCCCTCCTCCCTCTGCTCCACTCCCTCAGCAGACCCTCCCCTCTCCGCCGGCTACTCCCCCTTTGCAAGCCCCACCCACACCCCCGGGTACCTCCTTCTTGGAGGCATCCACTTCTCCCACAACCACTTTTCTGGCTTCATTCTCTCCATCATTGTCACCCCCTCTGCAGATTATGCCCCCAACCCAGGCTTCTCCAGCTTTGCCCCCTCTTCTGACTCCCCACTCTCCCTTGGCCACACCTCCTCTGTCGGCTCCTGGACCACCAGCCACGGCCCCTCTACCAGCCACGGCCCCTCTACAAGCCTCTTTTACTCAAGCCACATCTCTGCTGAACCCGCCCTCTCCCCAAGCCACACCCCCTCTGCAGGGCCTTTCCACTTTGACTACTACCCCTCCACTGGCCAGTGCTTCCCTATCTCCTCCCCCTCTTCAGGCCACGCCCTATACAGTGACCACGCCTCCCACGCAGGACTCATCTCTGGCCACATACCCTCCGCAAGTTTCTCCCTGTCCTCTGACCACCCTCTCTCTGCAGGGTCCTCCTCTGTGCTCTCCATATCCCTTGGCCTCACCATCTCTGCAGGCTGCACCCTCTCTCCTGGCCAGGCCCCCTCCACAGACCCCACCTCCTCTGGCCACACCCCCTCCACAGGCCACGCCCTCTCCGACCCGGCTCCCTATACAGGCCCCACCTTCTCTGGCCTCACCGCCTCTGCAGGCCCCACCCTCTCCCCTAACCATGCCTCCTCAACAAACTCCAGTGTATCTGGCCACACCCCCTCCACAGGCCATTCCCTCTCAGAGCGTGCTCCCTGTTCAGGCCCCACCACCTCTGCAAGCCCCACTCTCTCCTCCGGTTTCACCCCCTCTGCATGACTCTTGCTCTCCCTTGGCCATGCCCCCTCCCCAGGCTCCACCTTCCCTAGCTTTGCCTCCTCTTCAGGCTCCTCCCTCTCCCCCTGCCTCACCCCCTCCGCAGGCCCCTCCCTCTCCCCTGGCCCCACCCTCTCCCCTGGCCCCACCCTCTCCGCGGGCCCCTCCCTCTCCGCCGGCCACCTCCTCTCCGCAGGCTCCACCTTCCCTGGCCTTGCCTCCTCTGCAGACTTCTACTCTCCCTTTGCAGGCCCCGCCCTCTCCCCTGGCCACGCCTCCTCAGGCTCCACCTTCCCTGGCGCTGCCTCCTCTGCAGGCCTCCGCTCTCCCTTTGCGGGCCCCTCCCTCTCCTCTGGCCACGCCCCCTCCTCAGGCTCCACCTTCCCTGACCTTGCCCCCTCTGCAAGTCCCTCCCTCTCCCCCGGACTCACCCCCTCTGCAGGCCCCACGCCGCCCCCCGACCCCAGGTCCGGATGCCCCGATCCCGGGCCCACGGCTGACCCTAGCGCTGGCCCCGGCTCCGCCGCCACCGCCCTCGCGCAGCCCGTCCAGTACGCTGAGCGGCCCGGACCTGGCGGGCCACAGCAGCAGCGCCACCAGCACGCCGGAAGAGCTGCGCGGCTACGACAGTGGGCCCGAGGGCGGCGCCGCGACCTCCCCGCCCGCCGACGCGGAGCTCGCCGCCTGCCACCCGGCCTCCTGGAGCCGAGGTCCCGCCCCGCCGCTGGCGGTACGCAGCACCGCAGGTGAGCGGCCCCTGGACCCCGCCGAGCTGTGGGAGGGGCGAGGTCGGGAGGTGGTAGGGGGGCGGGGTGGGAGGCGAGGCTTCCCAGCTCGCGGACGGGGCCGTTGGGTCTGGGGCGGGACGGAGGGAAGGGGCGGGGCCTTGTGGCGGGAGCCGCGCTTCCCGCTCCTTAGGCCCGGCCTGGCGTCCCACCCCGCAGGAGCGTCCCTGCCTTGGCCTCCTGCGGCCGGGTCGGGCTCGGCTGACGGCCTATGCACCATCTACGAGGCTGAGGGGCCCGAGTCGTCGAGCCCCGCCCCAGGCGCGCTGGATCCGGGCCCCGGCCCCGGCGCGGGTAGTGGGAAGGTGGTAGCTGGAGCAGGGGCGGCGGCGGCGGCCTCGCGTGGCGCGAAGCCGGCGCGCCTGGGCGAGCTGCCGCTGGGGGCGCTGCAGGCGAGCGTCGTGCAGCACCTGCTGAGCCGGACGCTGCTGCTCGCTGCGGCTGAGGGCGCTGCGGGCGGCGGCGGCGGCGGCCCAGGGGGCGCGGGAGCTGGTGGCGTCGCGGGGGGCGCCCGGACTGCGCTCAGCGACGCCGAACTGGGCCGCTGGGCTGAACTGTTGTCTCCCCTCGACGAGTCGCGCGCCAGCATCACCTCGGTCACCAGCTTCTCCCCGGACGACGTGGCTTCCCCGCAGGGTGACTGGACAGTGGTGGAGGTGGAGACCTTCCACTGAGCCAGACCCTTAGCCCCGCCCACGACGCCCCTTCCCTGCTTTAGGACCCGCCCCTCCGGTTACGCCTCTCGGTCTTAGACTGCCCGCCTGCCCTCCTCCGGGAGCCTGGCTCCCGGTGGATTGGACATAGCCCCCGGAGGCCTAGATTTGGGGCCAGGCTCGCGACCCCCCCACGCCTCTGGCCAAGGTCTTTCCCCTCGAGCCCCGCCCCCTCCCTGGCCTAGGCCCCACCCCATGTGTGAGTATTGTCTACCATGTGCTGCCCGAGTTTGCAATAAAGCCGGGGACACTGCAGCCTGTGCGCCTTCGCGGTCGCCGAGGGGGTCCACCGCGGGGGTCCACCGCGGGGCGGCGAGAGGGGTTGGGCCAGCGGGTGCTGGCGGCTGTGCACGAGCGGGTAGTAGCTCTGGATGAAGGCCTCTCGCACACAACGCAGCGGTGCCTTTTCTCTACTAAGGATAACGGGCGCATGAGGCGGGGCTGGGGTGGGACCTGGGGCTTCTGGGTCCCCGCGGTCCAGCGCGGCGCCCCCCCACGCACGTGCGTGAACCTGGGCTTTTCCCTGTGTGACTTATGGTGGAAATGCTAGGCGGAGGAGCGGCCCAGTGATTTTGCACGATCGAGTGGATGAGCTGATGCGTGCCTGGCGTGGTTGAACGACCGAAACTCTTCCTACACTCCCCTAAGGGAGCCGGCATCTCTTGCAGGGAGGGGGAAAGACGTGTGGGAAGGGCTCTTTCAGGTCCGGGCGAGGGCAGGGCGTCCCTTCCTGAGGCCCCCTTCTCACAGTGCACGTCCCCCTTTCCTGGCACGCCCCGGGAGTGCCAAAGGGAGGGAAGCGTCGCCTAGACCTGAGGGCGATCTTGGCTCTCTCCTGCGTCCTCCCAACTGAACCCGACCCAACCCAGGGCGCACTGCGCTCACTGAGGAGGCTCCAATGCAGAAGGTGGGTCTGCAGCTGGGCCCAGGGCTCCTCAGGAAGACCTGGTGTGGTGTACAGGGCCCTCCTGGGTCAGGCCCCGCCTAAGGATTCCTTGTCCCGGGGAGCCGACTGTGCCGAGAGGGTTCTGCGGGGGAAGGAGCAGCCTCTCCCCAAGGTTGTGCCTCCCAACCCATGGGCCTCACCTTTCTGTCCATCTCAGGATGCCCTCCTCAAGCCCCTCGAGCCAGGCATCCTTGCCTGTGCCCACAGCAAGTGTCCTCAACAAAGCCAGTCTCTCTTCAGAATTCCTTGTCCTTCCTCTCTCAGCTGAGTCACCCTGACCCTGGACCCCTCTAGCCACACCCAGGCCCTTCTTCCCAAGTATCACTGCCAAAAATGCAGCCCCTGGGCCTTTTCTCCCTGAGGGTCTCTTGCTTTATAGCAAGTATGACGGAGGCCTTGTGGGGATCACAAACAGGGCAGGTAGAAGGACAGAGCGGGACCGTGTTGGACCCTCAGCCCAGTCTCTGCCCCTAGACCCAGTCCCTGTAGTCCACCCTGTAGCCACACTCCTGTCAGACACAGATCACCAAGTCCTGCCTGTCCTCACCCCTGATGTCAGCCTGGAGTCCTAGGAGAAAATCAACCTTCTCCCAGTGGGACAGTGCACCTCCACTCCTGGGGGCCAATGTATATGGGGGGGTGGGGTGGACAAGCATGCTCCCTCACTCAAGCTCTGAGTTCAATGGCAAATCACAGATTCCCTTTTTAGCTGGGCCCCGCAAGGACCCAGGTGTCCTTGTTTCCAGATGCTGGGGGTTAATCCTGACATGCTGGACAGCCAGGGCATCAAGACCAGCCGCTAAGATGGAGCAGGGCAGAACCTCGGACATTTCCCCTGGGGCCCTGCCCTATCCTGGGGAGCCAGCTGGGGTAGAATTACCCTGTGGGAGCAGGAGAGACAGCAACTGTTGGGGGTCTCAACGTTAAATCTGTATGATGGGAATGGTGTGGGGACACACACCATTGTTGGGTGATGGGTCAATGCGTGGGACTTGGCTGTCCTGGTGCACAACCAGTGTCACGCCTTGCTGCCTGGCAAGTATCAGGCCACTGTGGGTGGGGGCACTTCGGGTGCAGAGGGTAGGGCCTGGTTGGCATCTGCCTGGACCCAACTAAGATTCTCCCCCTGGGAAGCCTTCCTTTGCCATCCCTGGCTCTGCTGCTCCCCAACCTCCCTGCCCCCAAGGGCTCTGCCTTTCTGGGCCTCCTTCCCTCAGGGGAGCCCCTACTCCTTGTCCCTACTGCCCAGCTGTTTGGGTTCTGCCCTGGCCTCCTGACTGACCCCCAACACTGGTCCATCTGATGGTGCCCCCTCCCCCACCGAAGCCCTCCATGGCTCCCCAGTGCCCTCAGTTCAAAGCACAAATTCTGGCTCCTGAGAAGCGAATTTGCAGTCTGGCCAGGCCCACTCTCTCCTTTTCCTTCTTCAGTGGCATCATGCGCCTCCTGCTGACCCTGCCAAGTCTTGCTTTCTGCTTTTGCCTTTGGAGATGACTCCACCTCCCACCCCCACCTTCTGGGAAGCCTTCTTTGATTCTTTTGGGCAGTTAACCCACTAGTCCGCAGGCTTAGCCCCCAGCCCCACCCCGTTGTCTGTCTCCACTACACTGGGGACTCCTTAGAGCCTGGTGCAGGGCAGAGCGCCCGAAGGGCTTCAGGAAGTGTGGGCTGAATGAACACCAATCAGATCCCGGATCGTCCTGAAGCCCTGGGCCCCCACCTTCCTCCATGTCTGTCAGGGGAGACACAAGCTAAATCACCCAGGTGGAAAATCATGCCCCCCACCCAATACCTCCCCACTGTCACCATCTCCAGAGCTGCCCTTTCGAAAATTGGCACGCCATAAGGGTCCATGTGTCAGCCTGACATCTGAAGTCCTTTGCGACCTGTCCCGCCATCCTATTCCCCCCAACCTCCAACCTTTTGTTCACACTGAACCAGCGTGTGCCCTTTTCTCTCCCATGCTGCCCCCCAACCTGGGCAGTCTCTTTGGCATCCCTGCTGGCCTGCTGGGCCCCCTACCCCTGATTCCCTTAGACTGTGGGAGGTTCCCACAGGCAAGGACAGTCTGCTCCCCTTCTCACTGCTTTTCAGGACAAGGAGCTGGAGACTCTTAGCTGCTTGCAGTCCCCTCCAGGCGTGTTGTACCCTTGTCTGTGACTGTGTAAATACACTTTATTTTCCATCTTTCCCGCCTGGGCGACATGTGGAGTGTGAACAGGCAGTGTGCAAAATGGTGGTGGGCAGTGTGGGGGGCACATGGGAGAGCCCCTCGGATGCCCACCCTGGTCCCCAGGCTCTGTTAACACTGAGGAGTGGGCGACCGGAAAGGGGTAACTGAGCATGATCCCCACCCCAGGAAGTGCCAGGGAGATTGCTTTTGACGCTGCTCCAGGCTCCAGGAGCACCTGACAGGGTCAGGCCCGAGGGTCACAAGGCCCTGGGGGCAAGGGGCTGGGGGCATTGTTGGACTTTGGCACCGTTCTCAGCTCTGACTCTGCAGAGACCACGGGACCACCGTGAGCAGCCAAGGGGAGGTAACCCCACTGGGAAGGCTCCTCCCCTGGGGCCTGGCCTTGGCCAGAGGATGGGGCTGAGGACACAGGGAAGGAAGGGATGTGGAGGCTGGGGACTCCTTGGAGAGCAGGCTAGCTTGGGTGGGGGAGCCCCTCCATCATTGGCCAAGACAAGGTGATGGGAGTGTCTCAAGAGGAAGATGTGGGGCGCTGGGGAGAGGGGGTCTCTTCACTTCCTTGCAGCTGCTCTGGCCCCCAAGAAGCAGGGGCAGACACTGCCCGGGCCTGGGCTGGTTCCCACTGTCCACTCACACCCCAGGTGGCCCTGCATACAGTAGGGGGGACTTTGGTTTCTGCTTCAGGGGCCATGATGCCTGCACCAGGCAGGAAAGCCCAGCCTGGCCATCTGTGCCCAGCCGCCAACGGTCCCCAGGGGCATCATGGGGCGGTAACTTCCAGCCCAGAGCTGCCCCTTCTTCCTTAGGCCTCCTTTAGCTCCTGGGCCCTTCCCAGCAAGGCCACCCGTGTCCCAGAAGGGGGACTGCTGGGAGGAGGGAGCTTCCTGCTCATCCAGTCCTGGGACCTCTGGGTCATCCCCTGCCCTGGCTGTTAAGAGGGGCAGACCCTCCAGGGAACCGGGCCCGGAGCGATACAGACCAAGATGGATAAACACTGCTGGGGAGAGTGGGCCTGCCGGGGGGACCCTGAGGATCCTCAGACCGCAGCGCGGCCCGACCCTCTGCGCCCCGCCGCTGTGGGCCTGGCCCTCCGGTGGGCGGGACCGCGGAGCGCGTGGAGTTTATCAGGTGCGGCCACCTGCGGAGGAGCGGGCGCTGGCCCCCTGGCTCCCGCACGCAGGGCACGGCCTCAGTTGTCCAGGCCCTGGCTATAGGGCGCGGCCAGCTCGTCGGCGTCGCTGTCTGAGCTGCCCTCGCTGTCCTTGGCCGGCCGCTCCAGACGGCGGAAGAAGCGCGCGTCGCGCGGGGACAGCGGGTAGAGCGCGTCCTGCAGCGCCGCGCCCACGCCCACGCCGAGCAGCTCCTCGTCGGACGACGGCAGCGAGTCCTCATCCAGGTGCCGCGCCAGGCCCAGCCCGTCGAAGGCCAGCGGGTCCTCGAAGGGCGGCGGGCCCTTCAGCAGCCGCACCTGGGGCGGGGAACCGGCGCGCTGAAGGCGGGCACGGCCGCCCCCGCGGGCGGAACCGGGCCACCGGGCCGCTCCTCCCGCCCCCACTACCCCCGCCCCCGCTCTCCCCGGCGCCGCCGCCCGCGCCTCACCCGCGGGGGGACACGCAGGGCTCCCGCCCCTCCCGCGCCAGCCTGCGCTCACCTCGGCCTTCAGCTCCTCGATCTGGTCCTTGAGTTCGCGGATGTACTGCGACGAGTCCGAGTGGTTCAGTTGGCCCTGGATGCGGCCCTCCTCCCTCTGCGGGGCGGGCCAGGTCACGGGCGGTCAGGGCAGGGCCCGCCCCCGCCCCGGCCCCCGCCCCGGCCCCCGCCGCTCACCTGGATCTCCAGCTCGGCGATGCGCTGCCGCATCTCGGCCACCGCCGCCATGCTGTCCGCCTCCCGCAGGCGCACGGCCATCACCTCCTCCTTGCTCTGGGGGCAGAGGGGGCGAGGGCGGGTCAAGGGGCGCGGCGGGGCGGGGGCCGGGGGGGGAGGGCGGGCGGGGGCGCACCTTGCACTCGGCCTCGGCCTGCTTGCGGCGGCTTTCGCTGAGCTGCGTCTGCAGCCCCTTGTTCTGCGCCGCCAGGTACTGCAGCTTCTCCTGCAGCGCCGCGCGCTCCGCCTCCACGCGGTTCAGCAGGTTGCGGTGAATGTGGTCCTGGGGGCGGCGGCGGGGGTCACGGCCTGGCCGCCGGCACCGACCCCTCCCCCCCCCCCCCCCCGGGGCGCGGGCGCTCGGGCCCACCTGCGTCTCGAGTTCCACCACGCGCTGCCGCAGCTCGCGACCCTCGGCCAGAGCCTGGGCCTCGCGCAGACGCACGCTCATCAGCTCGTCCTGCAGCTCGCCCAGGACCAGCTTCCGCGGGGACTCCTTCCAGCGGCCGCCGCGGGACAGGTGGGCCTGGGGGGAGAGGTGCGCGGTCCGTCTCCGGCCCCGAGGGTCGCACGGGCCACTTCGCGTGTGCGTCGGGCTAGGGCCCTCACCTGCCAGGTGTCCGAGAGCTCCTGCAGCTGCAGCTGCAGCTCCCGCGCCGAGGCCACCGCCTCGCCCTCCCGCACCTTGAGCGCCTTCAGCTCCTCCTGCAGCCGCGCCACGTTGTTCTCGTCGGGCAGCGAGTTGTTCCTCTGCCGGGCGAAAGGCGGTCAGAGCCCAGGGCAGCTGCGCGGCCAGGCGGCCCTGACCGCGGGACCAAGACCCCTCCGCCACGTCTCCTCTGAGCTCCACCTCCGCCAGCCCCGCGGGGACAGGGTGCGCCCCGGAGCCCAGGATACACCGGACGGGCGGCCCAGGCCTATGCGGAGCAGACCCCACCCATGTGGCCCCGGGGATAGATCCTCAGAAATTCTGCCTGCAAAGGGGATGTCAAGAACAGCACCTGCTCTCACTGGACTGTCTCAGGGTGACCCCCTAACGCCAGCGTTCTCCACACATGTTACTGCTAATAACACCAGGCAGGCTGGGCAAGGGCAGGGGCCTCCCCACCTGGGAATCTGAGATCCGCCCCCTGGGGCCCATGATCACACTTGGGACCTGCCTCAGCACCAGCTGAGAAGACTATGAGTTGCAGCAACCTGTCCCTGCTCCTTGCCCCTATACCCCCCCCCCCCCCCCCCCGCGCCCCAGACCAGGCTAGGCAGCCCCTTTCCCTGGAATGGGCTGAGGGCCAGTATAGGCCCGGGCCCAGCATTCCAAGGGCTTAGTGATGAGGGACTTGTGCTCCAGCCTCTTGGATCAAAATTTGGCTTGCTGCTGGAGGTCCTCACTGACCCTTGTTTGAGCCTGGGAGTTGGGGGGGGGGGTGGTGGCAGGATCTCCTGGTGCACATTTCCCTTTGATGTGGAGGGAGGTGGGAGGAAAGCCCAGCTCTGGGCCGGCTGATGGGGACTGAGAAGCCCATGGATGGGGCAGTCACCCCACCTGGCAGGGCACCCCACATAGTGCAGGCTTGAGGGAGGTGGGGCATGGCTCCTGCCTTGTGTGAGTGGGTCCTGCTGCCCTCTGCTGGCCGGGGCACCTCTCTTCCGGTGGCTTTGTGGGAGCTGAGTCAATATGGAGTGAAGGTGACAACAGTTGAGGAGGGCCCAGGAGGTTTGCGGCCCCCCTTTAGGGTAGCAGGTGGGAGAGGGTGGTCCCAGTGCACCCCCTGGGTGGTATCTCCATAGGGGTGGGGAAGGGGAGAGCAACGCTGATGGGCCTTGGCCTTCCCTCCCACCTCCATCCTGGAGCCCGGGGAGGGAGACACACACGGGTGGGACTGTCTGCCCAGAAGCCCATGAAAGCCACCACACTGCTGGCCCTGTGCCTGGGGCACAAGGGCAGATATGCCCCTTGAAGAGTCATTCTGCTTTGTGTGTGCCCTGACACGTGTGTATACCTCCGGGGCTCAGGAGGGTCTGTGGTGAGGGGCCCAACTTCCCGTAGGCCCAGAACCTTGGGTGGTGACCATGTGGGAGGAAGCGGGGCACCAATGTGTCAGGGAGGTTCCCTAGGTTCTTGGGGGACCCGCAGAGCAAGGGGGGTCTGATGTGCCCTGCGGGTCTGCCTGGTCACCCCTTCTTGACTAGGGCCTGGTCATGTACCTCCCAAAGTGCACCCAGTACCTCCACTTCCCCTTTTCCACCGTTCCCCGAGTGCCTGCCCCCTTGCCCACCCGGTCGCACCTTCTCCATGTCTAGAACCTTGTCCTGCATCTCCCGCAGAGCCCCCAGCGTCTCGGTCTCCCGTAGCCTTGACTGCTCCAGCTCAGTCTCCAGGTGGGCCACAAAGTCCTCGGTGAGGCGCGGGTTGTCCTGGAGGCGGGCAGAGGGCTGTGTCGGGCCCCAGGCGGCAGCTGGAGGGTATGCAGCCTTCCTGCCAACCGGCTGTGGGCCCAGGCCTTGGCCCCCCCCTCCTCAAAGCCCCCGGGCTGGCAGAGGGGCTCAGGCTGCCAGTAGAGGCAGGGTGGGGGGTGAGGAGAAACCCTGGATCCCCTTCCTGTGCCTTCTGACCTCGTGGGGAGAGAGCTGAGCCCCATCGTGGGGGTTCTGATGCTCTGTGCCCAGGGGTGTCGCCATCCTGGCTTAGCCTCTTTCCTGGGAAAGCCACAATGAGGGGACCTTCTGAAGGGATCCTTCCATGGCCTCAGGCTGCCCCCCGGAGGGATGCCAGGGGCTGGTTCCCAGGATTGGGCCCCCTCCCTGCTGTGTGGTCAGTGCCTAACCACACGGTGGGGGTGGGAGCAGGGTGGGGCTCAGGGCTATGGTGCTCCTGCCCCTCTTTCCCCACCTCCCTCCTCTCATTACACCCCCACTTCAAAACAGCTCGACAGTGAAGACCTGGCTGGTAGGTGAGGGATGCCCCTAAAGGCGGAGCTTGGGGGTGCCAGGGGAATGTCTCCCTGGCCTCAAAGGGGGCATCGTGCCAAGGTTGGGATGAGCCCAGCCTTGGTTTCCCCATTGGCCACGCTGCCACTGGCAGGTCATCAAATAAGAAGGTGGCTTGGGTACAGCTGAAGGAAAATCCCAAAAGCCACGTGCTGGAGAAGTGGACTCTTCACCATGCTCTGGCCTGTGAGGGCCCTCCCACCGTGATTCCGAGTTCCTGACTCCACAGCACAACTTGGGCCGGCCCCTCACCCCCACTCTGCCAGCTCAGAGTGGTGGGCACAGACCAGACCCTCTTATGGGGGCAAAGTGCTGGGCTCTGGAGCAGGGAACCCCCTCCTGTCTCTCATGCTAGCTCCCACCCTGCATGGCTGGCCCTGGGGAAGCCTGACAGCCCTTCCAACCTTGGGGACACACCAGGGCTCCCCTAAGGAGTCACAGCCACATCAGCTGAGGGAGGGGGCCCTGCAGGTAGAGCCTGGGTCCCAGGGGCCCTTGTGCTGATGCTGTCTCGTTCTCAGTGTGGCTGGTCAGACACCTCCCTGGCTGGGGGCGGAATGGAGACCCCAGGATTCCCCAACCTGGGGGCAGGGCTGGGGGAGAATCTGCACTCCCTCTAGGTTTCTCCTCCCCTACCCCGCACCCCACCCAGGATGTACGGGGGCAGATCCAGAAGGGGGGAGCCATGGTGTGGCGCGCAGCCCTGCCCACCTGGCCTGGTACCTGCTGCTCCTGAAGCTGCCGGATGGTGCTCTGGGCCTTCTGCAGGTCCTCGGCCGCTGAGCTGCATTGCTGCCTCACGACGGCCAACTCCCGCTTGATGACGTAGTTCTCCTCGGCCTCCTGCGCCCGTGTCACCTGCCCCTGAGCACAGTGAGGACGGGAGGCCGTGACCCTCTGCTCACACTCCAGGCCCTGCCTCTGGCCCACCGCAGGGGGAGGCCCCTAGAGGGCGGCCATGGGGTGGGAGAGGGGCAAGGCCTCCCGCACTCAGAGCCTGGGATGGGGCGCCCCACCGGGTCTGGGCCTGTGGGTGGGGGCAGGCAGGAAGAGGACACGGGGACGAGCCTGAAAGCACAGACCCACCCCAGGCCCAGGCTTTGTGGGGCTTAAATGGAGAACGGGGGCCCCAAGGTGGGGCCGAGGCCAGCTCCTTCCCCTGCCGGCTCCTGGCTCCCAGCCTCTGTCCCAGGTGAGGCGAACCCATCCTTATTCGGGACTGAGGCACAGCAGCTGCGGGGCTCCACTGGCGAGGGTGGGGTCTGGAGGCAGCAGAGGCCCCGGGGACTCAGGACCGGCCCTCAGAGCAGGGTTGGCAGGTGGAGTACAGCTCTTCTGGAACCTTCTCCAGTCCTGAATCCTGGGGCCTCCATCTACCCAGGGCTAAGACCCCTCCCCCCGCCTCATTCCCTCAACCCACCCAATTCGGGTCCCCCCATTCCAGGCTCGGAGCCACCAGGTGGCAGGCAGAAGCTTCCAGATAAAGCCATTCGAGATGAGGCAGCAGCAGAAGCAGGTGAGGGAAGATGGCAGGCTTTGCAGGTAGGAGCGGAGAGGAGCGTGAGGGGCCAGAAGGGGTGGTGCGTGTGGGGGGGGGGTAGGGAGGCTCAGCGCAGTGCACACACCAGGGCCTGTGGCTGATACAGCCTCAGGATCCCCACCTGTGTCCCCTGGAGGGAGGAAGCTTTCTGTCCACGTGCATGTACAGACATTCACAGACTCACACTTACCCCACACACCATGCTTTCACACACACACCCCTCTTCCCCCCCTAGGGAAACCTCTGTCTCCCCTGAGAAGCAGTCCCCAGCCACCCCCATGCATGGTGCCAGGCCTGCCCCCTTCTGCCCCCGGGTTGGCAGCGGCCAAGGAAGAGGCGGTTCCTGGCTGTCGTGTGCAGGGACCAGGACGGACATGGGAGAGGGGCATGAAAAGCTACAGTACCTGGATTAACCTATCAGCCAGAGCAGCGCTCTCCTACCCGGCGGAGGGGGTTCCGAGCGACAGGGGGAGGAGGCAGAGCGGAAGGCGCAGGGACAGGAGAGGGGGAGAGACAGACAAGAACCACTTGTCACTAACGCAGTGGACTATCTCTAGAAGCAGGGGAAAGAGGAGTGAGACCAGAGAACCAAAGAACCAGCAGGAGAGGACCCGGAGGAAGAGCAAAGCCAAGGCTAGCTCCGTCCTGGAGAGGGATCTGTGTGTGGGTGGGCAGGTGGGGGTGCCCACAGCTGCCCCCTCCAGGGCCCGGCAAACTCCGCGCGGGAGGAGGCGCATCCCTGGAGGCTGAGGGATGGGGCGGCAGCGGCGGGCCACGGGGAAGTGTTTTAACTTGGAGTCGGAGTAAGAATCGAGGCTTTGGCGCCAGGGCGGTACCCACCGGTGGATGACTACTCCCTGTGGGCAGCGGGGGCCAAGTGAGAGTTGGAGAGGGCCCCCCCCCCGCCTTTACTCCCATCTTTAAAAACAGGTTGGGGGCCAGGGTCAAGGTTGTGGCACCCCACCACGGCGCCTGTGGTAAGGCCGCCCCTCCTCTACTCTACGTCCTTTCTTTCGAGGGTGAGGCCTCCAAATTACAGGGTTGGGAGCCTGTGGCCTAATTCAGGGCACCTCAGTCAAAGCAGCAGTCTGCCTCCTTCCCCCCACGCAGACAGCCCAGGAGGGACCCGTGTTTGCAGTTAACTGGGTTATAACTTCACACCCAATCCCAGGCAAAGCTGCCCTATGCCCCCTGGTTCTATGGCAGCCCAAATCTCAGTGGGGCTTGTGGGGCGGGGGGCCATGGGATGTGCACCATGCTCCTCGGGGCCGCTGGTTCAAGGTGGGGCCCAGGCCCGGGCAGGGGGCTGGCCGGCCCTCTGGCTGCTGGGTCCTGCTTGGGGCCTGGAGGGGTTGGAGCCATAGGCTGGTGGCCACGCTCCTCACCTTCTCCAGGGTCTCAATCCGTTGTTTTAGGAGCCGGTTCTCCGTCCGAAGCCTCTATGTGGGGAGAGGGGGGAAGTGTGTCAGAACCGCACTCCCACTGCCATACCTGAAGGGCCAGGCTGCCTCCAGGCCAGATAGAGCCATCATCAGATGCTCTGGGTCAGTGATCCCAGGAAACAGGGCCAATTCCCATACAGCATGGCCCATTAGATTTTTTTTTTTTTTAAACAAACCTTAGTTCATAAAGTGATTGCTTTCATGGGTATGCACTGTGTATCAGGGGTCAGTAGTCAGCACCCTCGCCTTCCTGGGGAGTCTCCTGGGGAGACGTGTGGTACCTCCCACAAGGGCAGGCCTTCCTCTACGCCTCTCCGTTCCCTCCCCTCACTGCTTCACTTCCAGCACCAGAATGAACTGTTCTCAGAGTTAGGGTCCAGGGGAGGGGGTCTTGCGGAACACACAGCCCTCCTTCAGCTGGATGGCTATGTTTCTGTGACCCACCAAAAGTCAGCCCCCGACTGGGGTTCTGGAAGCAGCTTGCTTTGCTTTTCACCTTCTCCCCTACACTGATGGATTTGGTTTTAAGCAAAGTGAGGTTTATATACGCCTTGCATCTTAGTCTCTACCTATGTACCCTTTAAGGAGCAGGTACAGATAGTTGGATCCTAAGTGTGTGCTGAATGAGCACCAACCAGATCCGGCATCTTCCTGAAGCCCTGAGACCCCACATTCATCCATTATTAATGAGGGCCCTGCCTCCCTGTGGATTACAAAGAACATTTTCTGGTTTTTCTCCGGGAAGAAGGTGATGGAAACACCCAGAACACTCCTGGGAAGCATCTGCAGTCAGAGAAAATCGCAGACGTGATTGATAGTCATTCAGTGATGTCATGCATGGGGAAACTGAACCAGAGGGGGGCATTGTCTTGTCTGAGCCCCCCAGCTTGCCTGGATTAGAGCTGTTTCAGGCACAGGTCTCTGCCCCACATCCGGAATGTGGAGTCCAGATCCTCACCCCTGACCCTTGGATCACTCTGCCCCATCTCTGGCCTTGGCCCACCACTGCATAACCGCAGAGATCCTTGAGGAGTTTGATGTGCCCAAGCAACAACTCTCCTCTCTCCTGCTTACTCCAAAGGGAAAACGAGACAAGGAGTGAGCAAGAACTCCGGGGTCTAGGTATACATCAGGCTTTTTTTTTTTTTCCTGTATTTTTGATGCTTTGATATCCAGCTACCTGGCCAGTCTTGGAGAGACTGCCCTGCCCAGGACTAGCTAATTCCTAGAGACAGCAAACCACCTGCAGGCTAGTGCGCCTTTCAGATGCAAACCAGCCAACCCAGAGCCCACACCCACCCACCTTGCCTGTCTCACTCACACACCAAGCCCAATGTTCTCCCTGCCCTAAATTGCCCCAGGACAACGCGGGACCCCACTGTAGCCCGCAGCTTCCTGAAATTATTCAAAGGAACCAACCCTCGACCCCAACTTGACTGCCCTGCCTTGCCCGTTCCTTCCTGTGGAGACCACAGTAAAGGCACTGGCCCATGCTTTGCCCCTCTTGCCCTCTGCTTCCCGTGCTTCCCCATGTGGCCAAGCACGGTGGGGCGTGCCCCCTCCTTTCCGGAACTGTGAGTAATAAACCCTTCTTTCAAAGGCAGTCTGTGTGTTGTCTCCGTGTCTGTCACCATACCACACCTGATTAAAGCAAATTCCAGGTACGTTTTGAAACAGGCTAAAAGGGAAAGAGCAAAGGGCAGGGCCATGGGTGAAGGCATCTGCCTGGATCCTTTAAGGCCTATGGGCTCTCAGGCTCCTCTGAGGGGAAGTTTCCAGGGGGGGCGTGTTGTCTCAGTGTCTGCTGTGTCCCTACCTACTGCTGGGCCCTCATGGTCACCAATGGGGGCAGGCCCATGACTGTGCATGAGCAAGACAGGTACCCACGTTTGGACTGGTGCATCAGTCAAGTTACCATTCCTGAGAAAGGGGGACGCTTGCAAACTCAGGACACAAAACTACTTCTGGAAAACCTACAAACAGGGTCAGGACGCTGATGTCCTCTTTCCCTTTCAGGTATGGGTGGCAGGTTACCCGGATTCTAATCTAGATTCTGCCTCTGCCTTTCTAAAGGAGGTGGAGATGTTGATAGTGGTGATGGTAGTAAAAATAAAAATTAATAAATTATAATAATTTGAACAGCAGAGCAAATGTTATCCCCATTTTGCAGAAGGGGACACTGAAGCTCAAAAAGGTGAATCTTCCTGGGTCACATGGCTGGTCCATGGTAGAGCTGGGATTTGAATCCTGGTCTGTGGAACTCTGTCCCTGAAGAGGACAAAGCCAGGGGTATGTGTTTGTGTCTGTCCCTCTCGCTGGATTGGGGGGGGGGGGGGCTCAGTCTCTGCTGTGACTCTGGCACACAGTAGGTGCTCAATAAATGCTTATTGCGTGACTAACTAAAATCACGTGCGGAAGGATGAAAGCAGAAAGAAGGAGAGGAAGGAGAGTCTGGGACTCTGTCCGACATGCCTGGCTCCTGCCTGGCCCTGACCTCCGGGTTGTACCCACTGAGGCAGCCTTCCTGCTACTCCTCTAGTCCTGATGTTCCTTTAGTCCATCAGGCCTGTTGCTGCATAGCCTTTTGCACGGGCTCCGTGGGCCTGGAGCAATCTTCCCCGGGGTCAGCTCCACCTCTCTCCTGCACGTTTTTATCCAGAATACTTTCTGGAGTCCATACTCTGTATCTATGGGTTCCCCAACCATCTCCCCACTATAACTGGGGGGTCCCATGAGGGCAGGGACCTATCCACCTTATTTGCCACTCCAGCACTGGGACGGGTCTCCAGCCCTGGGGTAGGCCCTTGCTCACACGCCGGCCGGCTGGTGAACGAAGGGGCAGGTGGGTGGAGGGACGACGCCTCCAATTCTGAGGACAGGCTGGTACGTGGCTTGGGCCAGGCTGCACTCCCAAGGGCATCCCGTCCCTGTCCCCCACACCTCCCTGGGGACTCACTTTGATCTCAATCTGCTCCTCCATCTCCTTGCTCTTCATGGCTGCATACTCCTTCTCCAGCCTGCAGAGGGGAAAGCCGATGTGGTCGCCGTCCCACTCTAGGGGACCCCTTTCTGCCAGCACCCCGGCCGCCTGGTACTGACCTCTTCATCTTCTTGGGGTTGTACTTGACCTGGTAAGCCTTGAGGATCAGCTTGTCCGGGCAGCTGTCAAACTGGTGGGGGATCACCCTCTGGAAGTACTGTGGGGGGCACAGGCCGTCCCTGACACACAGGCCCTGACTCGGGGGGCCGCCAGAGCCCTGCTGTACCCCGCTTCCCTGCAGGAGGAGCTGGTCTGCCAGGGGCGTCACCACGTCCCAGCTCAGGGCCCAGCCTGCCATGGGCGCTCTGTCAGTGCGTGTGGAGCGAGTAAGTGCGAGAAGCGGGGCTGGGCGTGCGTTGAGGGGAAGCAGCACCTGCAGCCAGGACTGCCATCTGCAGGGGAAAAGCAGGGCTTCGGCAGCTCCCGCGGGCAGAGGCCGGGTGGTGGTGGGATCTGAGCGCAGGGATGGGGGGGGAGGCGTGTCACTGCCCTAGGGCAGTGAGAGGCTCAAGAGTGTGAGGAGTCAGGGCAGTGGGAGCAGCCTGGAGGGAAGACCCCTTGGTGGTCAGCCTGCACGCCTGTGGCCCCAGGAGCCCCGGCAAAGGGTTAATAAGCACCGGCCCCAACGGAGGACACAGCTTGCGGCGGTTCGGGGCCAGGCTGGCTCTCCCTCCTCAGCCCAGCTGGCCCCCTCTGGCAGGGGCACACAATGGATGCCCGTGTTCATGGACACAGCCGTGGCCTTTGTGCATTCTTCCCCGAAGCACCAGCTGGAAGATGCTGGCAGGGGGAGGGGCCTGCATGACGCGGACGTGGCGGGAAAGCCGGCTGCCTCCTCTGCAGCTGCCCCAGCCCCCTCACTCCCGCCCGTGCCCTCGCCTGGCCCAGCTGCCGGGGCCCAAACCACAGCCAAGGCCTGGTGGTTCGGCTGCTATCACTATTTGCCCCATTAGACTGGAGGACCCAGAGCTGGGAGCAGGAGAGGGGGGTGGGACCTCCTAGGGCTTGGCCTAAGCCTAGGCCTTCCACCATTTCCCCCCCGACCCCCAAGTAGCCAGGCTGCTCCTCAGAGCCTGCCTTGTCCTCCAGGAAGGCCTCAGGGAAGCATGGGAAAGGAGCAGGATGCTCAGGAGCACCTTCTGCCCTTGCAGCCAGGCCCTTCCTCATCTCTCAGGAGGACTTCACCTGCCTGGGCTGGGGGGGGTGCGGCTGGTGTAAGGGAATCCCACCCACCCCGGCCTCCTGGCCCACCTGGGACATCCCCTCCATGTCCAGCTGCATCAGCTCTGTCTGGTTCACCTGCAGCAGGGCGAGGCCCACCCGGAACACAATCTCCAGGCCCTGCAAAGGGGATGATGGCAGTGAGTCTCCAATCCTGCTCTCCCGGGGCGGGGGGGCTGTCTGACACCCCCCATCCCTCCAAGCCCTGGCCCTTCCTTAGCCTGGGCCTGACTGGGATTTGTTTCCCATGTCAGGTATCTGGGAGACAAAGGGGTGTTTGGGGTCCTCACCTCGTACATGAAGATGTCGAAGACACGGGTGGCAACAGGTAGCGGGAAAGTGGTCAGGAAGAGCGTGAGAAACCAGGACGAGGCGTACATGGACGTGTGGAAGCTCTGGGAGCGGAAGTGGGTGTTCAGATCCGGGAGCTGCTCCTGGAGTGAGGGGGTGGGAGGAGGAGGCCAGGCACCATGAAGAGACTGCTGGGCACAAGTGCGGGGCCTCGGTGCCCCGGCTTCCAGGGAGACTTCCTGGCCCGCCCTGGGCAGCCTGTGGCTCCCTTCCTCTATGTGCCCTTGGCACTGTGTTTGGGTGAGGCTGAAGCACCCGAGAGTTCTGAGTGGCACGAGGTGGGGACATAGGCAGGGGTGGCAGGAGTAGCTGCAGCTGGGGGGGGCCGGGTATACTGGCAGGCACTAGCATAACGCTTATGGGATCCTCACCACTGCCTCAAGGGGGAGCTTCCAGGGCTCGGGGTGGTGGTGGGGAGGATGGTTATGTGGTTATGTAACTCCCCAAGTTCACCCAGAGAGCGAGCGGGGGGGTGGGGTAGTGAGCCCACTGCAGCTCACCTCATATTTTGTGACCTGCCAGTTGCTGTGTCCACCCACAGCGCCCCCCTCCCCCGCCCCATCATGCTTGGCTCCCAGCAGTTCTCAGAGGATGCCTGTCTGATGGGCCTGAACTTCAGACTGCTGAAAAGGGACAGAAATTGGGGAAACTGGGGCTGGACAAGGTGTCAGGAGCCCCTGGATGTCCTTCACCAAGAGAGAGTGGACTCTGGGGCTGTCTCCCCACCTGCCCTGGGGCTTCATCCCACAGCCAGGAGTTCTCTGGTCCTGTCCCCGTACTCTGCTGTGGATGGCCTTGCCTACCCGGCCTGGGGCAGGTGGCTTCTTCTCTGTGGCCTGGGCCACTTGCTTGTCAACACTACCAGGTCCCCTCAAGCGACAGTACCTCCCTGCCCGCTGCTACGTCGAGCTACACAGCCCCACCTGCGACAGCTTCTGAAGCAGGCCCTGTGTGCACGCACGCACGCACGCCCAGTCTCCGTCTGCCAGCCAGGGGCAGGCCCTGTAGGGGCTGCTATTTATAAACAGAGTCGGCTGCTCTCCGGTATCAGCAAACGCAGGCAGACAACACTTTCCCTCCTTCTGCCACTGGGGAGCAGACAGGGAGGGGGCCGATGGTGTATCTGAGAAGAGCCAGCCTGACCACTCTTGTCCTAGCAGCTCTGGGAGCCCCATGCTCTCAGGAGCCCCCACCATCAATGGCTGGTCCTCGCCCTGTCCTTGGAGGCACCCTTCGGGACAGTACCCCCAGCCTCGCCAGCACAGGACCCCTTTCTTAGCTGGAACATGCATGCGACTTCTTGGCCCCCGGATTCTCAAAGAGACAGAAATGGGGATGCCCTAGGTTAGCGCCCATGGGTGTAGGCTGACAGGAGTGGGTGGGTGCAGACCACCCCTGGCTGCCGCTCACCTGTAGCATGTACTCGAACTGGTAGATGCAGAGCCCCAGCTCCGCCATGCTGGGCTTGAAGAGCTCCCTCAGTCGGTACTCCTGCATCAGCCGCACGAATACACAGAAGGCTTCCTCCTCAGGCATCTGCGGTGGGGGGGGCAGGCAGGGTGGGAGGGGGTGCTCGCTGCTCTTCTTATGGCCCTGGTGTGCAGGGCTTCGCCTGCTTCTGTTCCATTTAGATTTACGGGACATGGACTGTGTGGGCGGCCTGGACCCTCATAACAAGCCTCTGGTCAGTAGCGTCACCTGGGTTTTACTGATGGGAAACCTCCTGAGGCTGAGGTCACCTGCCACAGGCCGCCCGGTAGAAAACAGTGGCGCTGGGACTTGCCATCCAGGTCTGCCCACCTCCAGAGCTCAAGGTGAGACACCCTCTGGTCCCCCCGCCCCCAGCTGTCTCCATTCTCGCCTCCTGAGTCTGCTGGGTTCTCTGGAAGAAATCCTCAACGCAACTAATACTGGCTGACCTAAGCCCCCTGCCTGAGTTCTGGCCCCTGGACAGTGCCGGTGGCCAGCCCCCCTGTGCCCACCCCCTGGGGGCTTGGCCTGGAGACTGGCAGAAGTCGTAGGCGGATGGAGAGAGAAGCTCCGGCCCTAGGAGGACCGTGGATGGAGGGAACACTGCTTTTGCCCACCTCCTGGGGGCAGAACCCAAGGCTGGCTGGCCCCAGCCACCTACCTGCATGAGGAGCAGGCCCACGATGAAGGCGCTCCCCTGGCAGTAGCCCACCTCCCTGTCCACCAGGGAGTAAGCCTGCAAGGGAACACACGTGCGTCACAGCAGCGCCCCCCACCCCCCACCCCAGCAGGCCAACCCCGGCAGGGGCCCGGGTAGGGGAGGCCCCAAAGGCCCCGGGCCTCACCTTCATGACGTTGAAGAGGACCTCCTGGCCCAGGCTGTCCTGGCCCTTGAAGAACTCGTGCTCTGGGTAGGTGCGGGCAATGTCCCTGCGGATCAGCTTCTCACACGGCGAGGACATCTTGAGGAGCTCCGAGTACTGGTTCTTGACTGGCATGTCTGTGGCACTGCACAGGAGCTGCCACACGATGGCCCGGAAGTGGTGTGGGATGCCCTTGCGGATCAGCTCCTGACAGCGGGGTGGGGCAGGGGGAGCAGGAGGCTGGGCTGGACCCTGTCCCAGGGCAGCCTCCCCCACAGCCACCCAGGCCAGCCCCCGGGACGGCGCTGGCCTCTGCCTCGCCCGCAGCCCAGAGCTGGCTGAGCCACCGTGCGGCAAACAGAATGCGCTCTGCTTAACGCGCTGTCCCCCGTCCGTCACGGGACAGAGCAGGGCAGGAGACAGACGGGCACCTGAGACGCCAGGTGACAGCTACTTGCCTCGCCATCCCCACCCGGCTCCTCGCCCCTCCCGTGTCCCGGCAAGGCTCATCTCCACTTCTGCCCTCTACCCTCAGGCCCTGGAAGACCCCGGTGCCGGGGCGGGAGGCCCAGTGGCCCGGCCGGCCCCGCCCAGCCCCACAGGCCCCGCCCACCTTCAGCAGCTTCTCTTTCCTGCGCCGCCACTCCTCCCACTCGTTGGCGATGCGGCCCCACAGGATCCACGTGTCCTCCTCCAGGTGGCTCAGGTTGGAGGAGGCCGAGGAACTGGACACCAGCGAGGAGCCGCTGTTCCGCCGGGAGCCGTTCATGGAGCGCATGGACTTGGAGTCGGCTTCCAGGAGCCTGGGCAGGGAGGGCTGGTGGAGGCGGGCCCAGCCTGTGGGCACCTCCTGGCCCAGCCCCTGGTCTCTAGAGACGCCCTGGGGAGCCCGGCTGCTCCTCTCAGGGGGCCCGGAGGCAGCCAGGGATTGGGTCTAAATTGTTCTTGCCAGTGACCTTGGCCGGTGCCCTAAACTCTCTAAGCGGCGTCCTTATTCCTGGGCCCCTGGAGAGTCTGCCTTCCGAGTGTTCCATTCTGTGTCTAGCACTAGGCTGAGAAGCATGTATAGGAGCTGACTTAGTCTTGTATCAAGCCAGCAGGGCAGGTTTCGTTAAGATCTGTGCTTTACAGGCCAGGTGTAGACAGGGCGAGCCACTGGCCGGGGGGCAGCCAGCTGGCAAGCGGCTCTATTACCACGCGTTTCTGCAGCTCTGGCATCTGGGGCCTCGCTGACCTTGGAGGGACTGCCCACGCAGGCCTAGCAGATTCCTAGAGATAGTTAAGGACCTGCCTGCCAGTGCCCCTTTCCTATGCAAACCAGCCAATCTAGAACCCACAAACCAACTACCTCCCCTTCTCCGATCCCCCCCAGGGCCAGGTGCCAGACAACTAGGGCTAGCCCCCACCCCAGAGCCCGCTGAGATTATTTAAATGAGCCAGTTTTATCCCTGCTCACACGGCCTTGATGGTCCTTGCTGGTCCTTGCTGGTCCTCGCAGAAACCACAACAAAGGCTCTTGCTCACATTTTCCCTCACTCCCTCTGCCCCCTGACTGACCTGGTGCTTTCTTGTTTAGCCCCACATGGTGTGGCGCCCCTCTCCCCGCCACCTCTTAGGGACCGTGAGTAACAAACTCTGGACCTGTTGTCCTCGCCATATCTGATTTATAATAACAACACCTACATTTTAAAACAGGGGGAGGGCCAGAGGAGAAAGGTGGGAAGGCCTGGCTGAGTCAGAGGCTTTGCTCTTCCCTCCAACAGAGGCTCAGTCGGTGAAGGCCAGGTTCACACGGCCTCTTGAAACCTAGGTTTCATCTGAATGGGGAAACTGTCTGTTCATCCAGGGATGAGAGAACAACAAGGACACAGCCCCTGTCAAGTCTCTGGTGGGAGCTGTTCCTTTGCCCAGGGCCAGGCCCAGCTCTGAGTGTGAGAGGGCCACCAGGAACTTCTGTTTGGGGCCCAGGCTGCACCCACCCCCGCGAGGCCGCTCCCCATCCCCCAGGCCCCAACTCACCGGTTCTGCTCTTCAAGCTTGGCCAGCAGCTCCAGCTCATCAGGGCTGAGGTTCTCGGAGTCAGAGGTGGGGGAGCAGGTGGGGGCCGACAGGGCCTCCTGGGATGAGGAGTCAGGGCTCAGAGTGGGGCTCGCCATGGTGGGCAGGCTCAACAGCTGCGAGCAGGGCCAGGTCACAGCTCTGTCTGGGGACCGGAGACACGTGTGGTCAGCACCGGGTGGGGTGCCTTACCCTGTCCTGCAGGCTCTGGGCAGCTGAGCCTGCTGCTCACCTGGGTACGTTTCCTCACCCAGGGCTGGTCTGTCCACTTGGTGCACCCCTCATCCCCACGCACTCCAGCCTAGTGGATGGCCGTGCTGGCTCCTTCTACTCCAGATGCTAGCTACCAGGAGCCCTGCCTGTGTCCAGATGCGTGGACAGAGACAGAAGGACCACAGCCAGGGCCCGAGCTGTCCTGCTGTCCCTGGGCATGAAGGCCAAGTCTCAGCTTGACCCTCCTGAGTCTTCAGCAGGGCCAGGGGCAAGGGTCCCTGTCACTCAGACCTTGGGGGTGCAGAAGCCCCCGCTTCAGTGGCCCTTCCTGACAGCCTCGGTCCCTGTCTCTGGCTGTGGCCGGTCCTGGAAGCCCTGCCTCAGCATCTGACCTTCCCCGTCTCATCCACCAAAGTGGGTTGCTGGCACAGCCAGAAGCAATTATTCTCTACTGTTAATTGTCCGTTGCTGCCAACAGCCGGAAGAGTCCACTCGCCTTGGGCTGGAAAGCCAGGGATGGATGCGTCAAAGTGCTGGGGAGCCGCCCCAGTGGCTGCAGAGCGAGAGCCACAGGCTCTCATCAGTACCCTGACCGCGGCCTGCTGCTGCGTGCCGGGTGCGCGCCAGGCCCATCTGTCCCGTTCTTCTTGGGGATGGTCCGGCCCCACCCTCCCGGGGCCTTCAAGAACACCAGCCTCTTGCTTTCTGCCGGCTTCAGGAGAGGCAGCCCAGCAGCAGGCCGAAAGCCAAGGCTCTGGACTCCAACGAACCTGGGTCTGAACCGCTGCTCTCCCTCAACCAGCTGTGTGGCCTTGGGCCAGTCACTTGGCTTCTCTGAGTCTCCAAAGACTGAGGATCACATGGGACCAACTTCAGAGGGCGGCCGTGAGAACTGAGCAAGCCACTGCATGTAACATGGGACAACAGTGCCTGATACTTAATGACTGCTCCCTCCCTCGCTGCTGGCCATTCTTATTCATTCCAGGGCAAGGGCCAAGGCCACGGTCTAGCTGGGCTCCAGGGTTCTGCTACGCCAGGTGTGGGGGCTGTGGGCAGAAGCAGGCAGCACCCTGGTGGGAGGGTTTAGGGGTTGGAATGGCTAGGGGAGCGGAGGCAGGGGCCGGGGGTGGTGTTCCTTCTACTCAGTCATGCTTCTGGTAAGCCCAGGCTAGCATCAGGGGTCGAAGAAGATGGGGATCTCCAGGGCCATGGAGGCAGGAAGGAAATGCTGCTCCCCTCACTGTCACTTTGGATGGCTCCTTCATGCCCACCTACTCCCCCACATACTCTGAACCAGGAATCCACTATTGCCCTTGGACCCCACTTGACCTGGCTCTGACAGCTCAGCCCACAGAGGGGTCCTTGTCTAGTCCGTGGAGAGGGGGCATCCGGTACCCTGGGCAGCAGAAGGACGATGACAGGATAACAGTAGACCATTTCATACCTGCCATCAGGTCACTGGACACCTATTCACAATCCAAACTCAGACCCCAACCAGCACCTGAGGTCCCCTGGGGTTGACCCTGGGCTTGACCCTGACCATGCACTTGATTCTAGCTTCCTTCCCTTGTGCTGCCCTGTCATGGGGGATGGGAGAGGTGGGCATCATTCTTCTTCCACCTTGTAGGGGGCCCAGAACCCTCCCTTCCCTGGTCTCTGTGTCTCCTCGGGGCCACTGGTTCTGCCTCTGGCTCCCAAAGGCTCTCCAGTTCTGTTGGGTGCTGAGGGCGGTACAAACTCTAGGTGGCACATGCTGGTGGAACTGGAAGACTTTTTCTTCCCATCGCCTAGCTGGCCGGGGATGACTGGCCCAAAGACCAAGCCACTGTGCACCGTCTAGCCAGGAGTTAATCTCTCCTGAGAGAGGGACGGGGGGGCCATTCTGGGGTTTACCACAGGGTCAAAGTCTGTGACCAGCCAGGGCAGAGATGGGCTGTGGACAAGAAGTGCTGAACTAGAAGGATCTCTCTGGGCAGGAAGGGGCTGGGAAGGCAGTGTGGGTTTCCCAACGTCAGATTTGGGAGGTGGGGAAGACGTGTTGGAGGTGAGGACTGCAGCCTCCTAAGCATGGCTGGGTTGGGGGAGCAATGGGGGCTCTAGAGAAAGAGACTACATGTGGCCAGTGTAGTGGTCAGGGCCCACTGTCTCCTTGCTGAGCCCAGGAGATCCAAGCCTGGGAGTGTATTAGCACCCCCAGTGCTGCCCCCAAAGGGCCCAAGGGAATGGTTCAACTCCGGGTTTCCGATTTAAAAACACAACCGGGGCCAGCCACTAGCGCAGTTTGTTCAGCTATTTATCACATATTAATGTGAATTTCATACAGGAAATAAAATTGATTCAATACATAAGGCTGAAATTTGCAGTCTGAGAGGCAGAATCTTCTGATCCCTCAGGAACTTTCTCTTGACTCATCGCCAGACTAAACACGGCCTGGCCCTGGAAGCCATCCTCCTGATGCACACAGACACACAGACACACACTCACACCTTGTACACACTAACACACTCATGTAATTGACACCCACACATACTTACCTACACTCACACACTATTTCACACCCCACACACTCATGCACTCTTCTACCCACTCCCTTGTGTGTGCACGCACACACGGACACACACAATCTCGCACCTACACACATGGATACACACACAGACACACTCAAATACACGCACACTCATACACATCCACACCATCTCATTCACACCCACATTCTCGCATGCACACACACGCGCACACGCACACACGCACACTTCCTGCACTGACCAGATCTTGCCACCCTTGGGACTGAGTAGATTGGGATGGACACTGGCTTGCTGCCCTCCTAGCTCTGTGGGTGGCCTGGCCTCCCTTCCAGAGCACTACAACTCTTACTGGCTCAACTGTTCCTTCCCTGATGCTCCCTGAGGGCCATCTGAAGCCCAGGCACTGTTGTAGGCCCAGCGATATGGAGGAGAAAGAGGCAGATGAGACACCGCCCCCACAGCCATCCCGTCCTTGCTGGATGGGTACAGAGACCCAGAGACAAGGCAGGTGCCCTTGAGTGCGGAGGGGCCACAGGCCTTTGGGATCCATGCACAGGCCCACTAAGTCTGAGGTCCCAGCCTCTCAGCATCCTCAACGTCAGTCCCCTTTGCCTCTGCTCCATCTCAGCCACTTAAAGGGGGTCCTGGGTCCTGCAGAGTGGGCAGTGGGCCACCTACCCCTGTGTCTGCCGGCACTACCACCCTCCACACACACACCCCTGCCCCCCGTAGGGTGGCCCATGGCTTATGAGGCTGAACCAACGCAGAGGGGTGGGAAGAGACTGCCAGTGAGCTGGGGCCGGGCGCACAGGGGCAGAAAGGCTCAGCTGCTGGGTGTTCTCCACCACCCTTTCTCTTTCCTTCTCAGGGGTGTTTGCACACTGCCAGTCATGCTTCCTCCTTCTTGCAATCCTTTTCCAGCTAGCTTCAGAGAGGCTGGGCTCCTGGCTGCTCTCCTACTTTTCTGCTAGGGCCTCTCAGTCTCCTGCATGGCACCCCCTCCCTCACGGGCCCTGCCTTGGCCCCTGTCCCTTCATGCCCTTGGCAGTCTCCCTCTCGAGGCTTAAATGACCACATATATGCCTCCTTTTCCCAGCTTGTCCTTTCTCCTGAGCACCATCTAAGATTGCCAACTGGCTCCCGAACATCTCCATCAGATCCCCCACCAGGGCAAGAACCACCCCTGTCTGGGTCCCCACTACTGCAGTGCCCTGCACTGGGCCTACAACATAGGACTTGAGAAATATCTGAGGAACTGCACCCACCTGCCCACCCACCGATGTTTGTGGGCAATGCACCAAGCAAAGACTGACGGAGCCGCTGCCCTCCTGAGCACACGGGGCATCGAGAGTAAGAAACCATCATCCAAGCTTTCTCTTACAGATTGAGAGACACGCTTCAAAGAACAGATAGAGTGGAACACCATCTGGCAGCTCCTTAAAGAGTTAAATATGGAGTTCCCATATGACCCAGCAATTCTGCTCCTAGCTATCTACCCAAAAGAATGAGAAACATACATCCACATGAAAACTTATATGTGACTCCTCACAGCAGCGTCATTCATACCCAACAGTGGAAACAATCCAATGTCCACTGATGGATGACCGGATAAACACAGTGTGGTCCATCCATGCACTGGAATATGATTCAGCCATAAAAAAGGAAGGAAGCTCTGACATACACTGCCGTACAGATGAACCTTAAAGACATTATGCTCAGTGAATGAAGCCAGACACAAATGATCACAAGTGACATGACTGCACTGATAGGAAATGTCCAGAATAGGTACATCTATAGGGACAGGAAGTTGGCTGGTGGTTGCCAGGGGCTGGGGCCTGGGCGGTGGGGGGAATGGGGGACCTGCATCCAGGATTTCTTTTTTGGAGTGATGAGATGTTCTGGGACTAGACAGTGATGACAGTTGTACCACGTTGTGAATATATTGAAACCCACTGATCTGTTCGCTTTAAAGGGGTGAATTTTATGTTATGTGAATGATAGCTGAGAGAAAAAGATAAGGGATGGGCTGGTCTGGCAGAGGAAGGGTGGTGCAGAAGCAGGAGGGAGGCATGCCACTCCAGAAAAGACTAGAGAGTTCTGCAGGGGCCAGGCCCCCACAGGGCCAAGTGGGCTCAGGCAGGAGCCTGGCTGGGCTTGCATTTTATTGAGACCCTCCTGGTCCCTGGTGTGGAGATAGATGCTCCTCAAACTCAACACTCTCCTGACTAAAGCCAGTGCCTCCTCCTGCTGCAAGCGGGACTAGCTGGGTCCATGGCGCTGCCCTCCACCCACCTGCTCAGGCCAAGCCTGGCACTACCCTCCTGCTGCTTGCCCAAACCCTTCAGCCACTCCCTACTTGGAGATGGAGTCCAGATGTTTCTGCTTGGTGCACACAGCCCTGCCAGCCTTGCTTCCTCCCTCATCCTAGCCCCACGATGCTCAGCCCTCCAGGACCACCGCTTCTTCATGCCTGTGTCTTTGCATATGCTGTTCCCTCTTGCTGGAAAGGCATCTTCCAACACCTGGTTTGAATATCTTTTTTGGTGAAATCGTTCCTGTCAACCCCGACCTCCAGCATGCTGGCTCACTTCTCTCTCTGAAAATACTTGCCCCTTACACCTCAGCCCAAGTCACAGTCCATGGCAATTACTTTTATATACGCCTGCCTGCCCTACTGGGTCACGGACATTCTTTTTTCTTATTTTTAAATTTTTTTATAATTTTCCTAAAAGATTTTTTATTTATTTCTTTGACAGAGAGATAGAGAGCACAGGTAGGCAGAGAGGCAGGCAGAGGGAGAGAGAAGCAGGCTCCCCGCTGAGCAGGGAGCCTGACGTGGGGCTCGATCCCAGGGTCCTGGGATCATGACCCAAGCCAAAGGCAGACGCCCAACCAACTGAGCCACCCAGGCACCCCGGTCATGAACATTGAGGGCAAGGGCCTATCTTCTTAATTTTCTACTCCTAGCTCCTAACACATCTGGAATTTAGTAGGAGCTCAATAAACATTTCCTGAATGAATGAAGACAAAAATGTCTGTGCTGCTCAGCCAAGTGATCAAGGTCAACATCAACAGTGATAAGTCACATTGAGAGCATGGGCCCATGATGAGCTAACAAGGGCAGTCACCTCTGTATCTTTCTCCCCAGAACACATCATCCCAGTTTAACTACAAGAAAAACATGTGACAAATCCAGATCAGGGGACATTCTAGAAAATGCCTGACCAGTCCTCCTCCTCTGTCAAGCTCATCAGAAATAGGGAAAGTCTAAGAGACTGCCCCAGCCATGAAAGCCTAAGAAGGCTTGATGACAAAATGTCATGTGGGATCCAGGATGGGCTCCTGGAAGAGAAGAATGAAATTAGGGCAAAACTAAGGAAATCTGAATAAAGTGTGGACTGTAGTTAATGTATCAACATTGTTAATTATAACAAATGCACCAGACCTACTGAAGATGTTCCTAATCAGGGAAACTGGGTGTGGGGTCTGCAGGCACCCTCTACTGTCTTCTCAATTTTTCTGCAAATCTGAAACTGTTCTAAAAAATAAACTCTATTTTAAAAATAATTTAAAACAAAGATTCTGTATCAGTGTAGACAGAAAAGTAAAGGCCAGCTGTAATGCATGTCCCATAGCAAGTGGGACACTCACAGTCAAGGGGACACCCTTGACTAGGCCGCAGGGGAGGAAGGATTTGCACTTGGATTTCTGACTCCAGAGCCTCTGCCCTAAATTGATCCTCTGCGTTGCCGCTCTCTGCATTCTTTTACTTTAGAAACAATATACATTAAAGCACGAATGCCCAATTTACTGGGCACTCAGTAAAGCACAATCATTACTTTTCAACTGGGAGAGGGAGTGAGTATGCGTGTGCACGCCATCTTGCAGAGAGCTTGGCAATTTCAGAGGAAGGAATAAAGACCCCAGGTTTCCTTTCAGTTTGGCTCCCTACCTCCGCCCCGCCCAGCTTCTGATCCTCCACCTCTAATGATTACGGGGGACACAGACTCATTTCTGAACCGGATGCCTCGGGAGATGCCACGTGACCCCATATGCCCAGCCTGCCAGGACTGTCAGTGTGGGCCAGCAGACCACCATGGTCCTGGCTGGCTCCAACTCCTAGGGAAATGGCCTCGTGTCTGGGTCCTTTTCCTTGCCGAGGGATGGGCAGCCAATGGGTAAGCTTGAATAACAAGGACAGCAACTGGAATTCAGGGCTTACTGTCTGCCCTCCTCTTTTCCCCAGTTCTAGCTGCTCCTCTATGCTGTGGATGTTTCCATAGCCGTGTCCCTTCTTCACATGGCTGTGTGTGTGTAGAACTGCTCTTAGATCTCTTGGCCTTCTGTGAGAACTCCAGAACCAGTAACCTGGGTTCAAATCCCTCCTATACCATTGTATATCTTTGTGATACACTTTGCCTCAGTTTCTTCATCTGAAAACAGGGCTAATGATAGTACCTGCCTCCCAGGTTTCGTTGGGAGGAATACCTGAGCTAAACTCGTCAAGTGCTTAGGACAGGAGCTGGTCCGTGGTATTCCCTGCTAGATGGAACGTTCCATGTGGACAGGGGCTATCTAGCCACCACTGGATCCCCAGAGTCTAGCACACCATCAGGCATCCAATATTCGTGGAATGAAAAAACAAACCTCTCCTCTGCAGCAGACCCCCTTTAAAGAGAAAGCATAATTATTAAATTAAATTAAAGCAGTGAAACTATAATTATCATTATTGGAAGTAACAGCTGCGGCAAATACCTTCAGACTAAAATCTGAGAGGTGGACCATTATGACCTGTGGAATCCCTTCTGGCCTAAAAAAAAAAAAATGTTTACTACCCTATATCATCACCAACTTCCTTTCTGCCATGGAAACAGGCTCATTCCTGGCAAATCCCTCATTTCTCTATATTTTAGGTCCTTGAGAATGACAAGGGAGAAAATTAAAAGCCCTTATAAGCCTTCCAGGGACAGGTGAATAAGAGAAGGGGCATCCTGCAAAGGCTCTTGGCTCTTCAAAGCCAAGATGGTATCTTTCCTGCTGCCTGTGTCAGTGGCAAAGTCTTGCAGGGCCAGGGGGCAGGAGGCGAGGTGGGTACACCCTGCCTTTGGGAGCTCTCCGAGGCAGATGGGTCAACCTCTTTCTGTGGAAGAGATCCAGGCCGTCTTCCCTAAGTGGGTGGTAGGGAAGACCGTCAGATCCTAAAACGAAGCAAGTATTTACTAAGCATCTGCTATGTGTCCTACACTTGTCTGAGATTCAGCCGTGAACAAATGGACAGGCTCCCTGCCCTTGTGGGACTAGTGGGCCGGTGTGGGAGACGCACCTCAATGAAACCATCTCACAACACAGCACAGCACACTGAGTGAGGCAAGAAAAGTACAAGTGAGCTGTGCGGACAGGGCCTTCGAAGATAAATCTCTCCCCTGGTTCCGGTGAGTCCGTTGTCACTCCCGTTTGACTTCTGGAACAGGTGTGCTACAGACTCCTGCTGGGCAGGGTGGGGCTTGCTCCCTCTCTTGAGTTCTTCCAACTACGGGTCCCTTTTCCCAGGGAGGGGTGCGCAGTATGTGCCCTGTGGATTGCATCTGGGATACCGGGAGTACAGGATGAGGCCCACCGAACAAGGCATGGCTCCCTGAATGCACCACACTTGCTCCTGCTTTGTGAGCCTCTGTCCAAACACTCTGCCTGCCTGGAATGCCCTTCCCTACCACGCCTGCCCAGAGAGCTCCTCTCTGGGCCTACATGTCATCCCTGTTCCGCCTTCCCTGACGGCTCAGGGATGCACTGGACCCTTTTCTGTACTCCCACAGCATGCTGGGCATAATTCTGTCTCATGCTTCCACATGACAAGCAGCAGGACGTGATGGTGAGGGTGCACACTGGAATCTTGGTTCCTCCCCATGGTTTGGAGGATTAAATGAGATAATACATAAATGGTGCTTGGCACCAGGCCTGGCATGTGGGATGGGCCCGATCAGGGTGCGCCAAGAGGGTCTTTAGAGGCAGGGCAGGGACCACGTGTGACCTTCCTTCATACCCCAGCACCTGACTCAGTTCCTAGCACGTGGTGGGGATTCACCTGGAACAATCAGCATCTGTATTCTGCCAGAAGAAACTGAGATCACTCTCCGCCTCGCCGCCCCCCCGCCCCCCGCACCCATCAAAGCGCATATCCAAAGACACAGGCCTGTACCCCCAGCCTCGGGTGAAAGTGCATGATACTGTTCACAAGCCCTCCCTGGAAGCTTTCTCGTGTTTTCCTAAGGAGTTCATAGTCTATTCTGAAGAGCCTTCTGGCCCCACTGCATCTGCACAAGGGCCCACCCTGGGGAGGCTGTGGAGACTGTTTCCTGTGTGCCTCGTGACCTTCAGGAGTCTTCATCCACTCCTCCCTTCAGCAAGTGGGCAGAATGAGCCTCTCCCTACCCGGGTCTGTGCGTCAGAGGTGTACGCGAGGCGAGGGCATTGCCAGCAAGTAGGCCCCCTCCTACCCTCCGTCCCCACAGGAGGCTTCTGTGCGGCCACGAATCCCACAACAGAACATCTCTCAACCCCCAACTGAGCCGGCTTCCTGAGATGCAGTTTGGCCACAGAGAGATGGCCATTATCCAGTGAGGCGTCAACTAATGACAACCAGGGGACCAGGGCAGCCAATGATTCTGCTATCACCCATAGATAGGTGACTGCCCTGCTGGACCCCACTGACCCCTCCCACACGGTGCCCAGGGGACATTCAGGACCACATCCTAACCTCACTGGCTCCCCTGCAGTACAAAGCAAGGGTCTAAGGATTTATCCCCCCATTTTCCAGATGGAGAAGTTGAGGCCCTGAGCCAATAGGTGCTTCTTCCCAGGGCCGTCCAAAATCCACTGGTGAATATCTGCAAAGAAGCCTGGGCCTGCATCTCTGGGGCTTTCCAGGCATGCTCATGTGGCTCAAAGGAGCCCAGACAGGCAGTGCTGGGGCTGGACTGATCTGGATTCTGCACGGGCAGGACCCAGGCTCCTCCTCACTCCCTGCAGTCCTGGCCACACCATCTCGCCAGTTCTGTGATCTTCTTTCCTCATCCCTTTGCCAGGGCCAAGCCACCTGCAGCTCCTTCCAAACCTCCCGCAGCCAACCACAAAAGCCCAGGGAAACCCACAGGTTGGACCTGAGGGTGAGAGCTGTGGGTGGCAGGACGAAAGGAGAGAACCAACACAACCGGGAAAGATGGGTGGACATGGTCCTCTGGCTTGATCAAAGCCTGGCCAAGGGGAAAACCAAGCTGACTACTCACTCGTATTCCACCCGAGCCTCTTCAGCACATTCTTCCCTTCTGAAAATATTCCTTAACAAAGAGCTGTCTGCTTCTGGCAGGCCCAAACCCAGCCCCACTGGGTCCCAAATGCCAGGAGAGAAGGAAGCCGTTTCATTTTGGCATGATACACTGGTCGTGGGTGAAGGAACTCACGCGGGCTATCAGGGGCTGCCCCTGGCAACAGTGCTGGCCCTGCCATTTGAGGCCAGCAGGCGAGATGGGGTCAGGAGGCTGGTCCTCCCAGTCTGGTCAGACTTCAGGACTAGGCCAGGAGCAGCCTGAACCCCTCCCCACCAGGGGGTGGCATAAATCAGGGGGCAGGCAGTGCTTCCTTTTGGAAGACTTCAGTGTAGGAGGGAGAGTGAGTGCCCTTCCCTTTGAAGAAGGGCAAAGCAGGCGGAGATGGATAAAGGGGAAGAGGCCTGGGGCAGGTGTCCACAGGGGTGCTGGGAGATTCTGGGTCACCCTGCCACCCTCACCAGGTCAGGAAGGCTGGTGTGGCTGGGCAGGCTGGCTGCCTGGGGCAGGGTAGGCAGCTCAGGTCTCCAAGTTGGCCTGAGCTGGGAGCTCTGGGCACCACAGGAGGACCTGGGCAGGTGGGATCCATGGTGTGTGAAAGTGCAAAGGAGTCCTGCGTGTGAGAGTGTGTGTTTGTGTTGTGTGTGTGTGGGGAGGGCCCAGTTGTCTGGGTCTATGTTGGAGGTCTGCGTTCCTCTGTGCATGCTAGGGATCCAAGTGTCCAGCTCTGTGTGTGTGTGTGTGTGTGTGTGTACGCCCACCTGCAGATCAGGGGGCTCCTGGCTGTTTGTGTGTTAGGGGCCAGGGTGTCTGTCAGTATGAGTTGTCGAGGGTTCATGGTCATCTCTGTGAGAACTGTTGGCTCCCAGATGTGTATGTGGGGGCGGGGGGCACGCACGGGTGAGCGTGGGGCTTTCAGAAAGATGTGTGCCTCTGAACCTGAGGGAGGTTCAGACTATCTGTTGGGAGGTCCTGAGCAGGAGGTGAGGGTGGATTTTCAGGACGAGTCAGGCTCAGGGGTGTGTGTGCAGCTGCTGGAGTGTCCTGGGAGGAGCCTGAGGAGTGATTTTTCCCGGTGCCCTTGGGCATGGGGTTGCTGGGGGTGGGAGATGGGCCAGCAGGCTGAGCGGAGGCCTGTGGTAGGAATCCTGATTTACAGAGGCTAGGGGAAGGGTCCTGTGGGTTGAAAGGGAGGGATAGGGCTCTGAGGCTCCTAGCCTTGGGGCTGGGGGCAGGTCTGGGCCCAGAGATAGGATGCGAAGTGAGGGGAGGGATGGGGTGGCAAGGGGTCTGCAGATGGGAGGGGTCCTGAGGGATCCGGATAGCGGGAGGCGGGGGTCCTGGCCCTGAGGGGGGGGCGCCTTGGGGGGCGGGTCTGCGGGGTGGGGGTTGGGGGAGACCTGAAGGGTCCGGGAGGAGTCCTGAGGGTCTATGGAAAGCGTGGGCGGGGGTCACGGCCGGGGAGTGGGGGGAGGCCCCTGCCGAGGGGGCGGGATGGGGGAGGGGGGCGCCCGGAAGGGTCGGGGGAGGGGCCCCGAGGGGTCCGGAGGCATCCGGGACGAGGGTGGGCGGGGGCCTCGGCCCAAGGCTGACGGCTAGGGTCCGTTCCGGGAGTGCCGAGGGCTCCCAGCGCGGGTTCCGTGGCGAGGCAGCCCGAGTCCCGGTCTTGCCGGGCCCCAGCGGGCCGCAGCGCGGAGCCGCCGGCCTGAGAAGGCGCCCGGGAGGCCCGGCCCGCGCCGCCTGCCTACCTGCGCCGAACGCGCTGCCATCGCCGTGCCAAGCCTCACTGTCCCGGGCCGCGCCGCTGGATCCCCGCTGCGCTGCTCGCCCCGCAGCCCCGGCCCGGCCCCCTCAGCCGCCCCCCGGGACCGCGGCCGCCGCCGGTTCTGCCGCTGCCATTTCACCCGCTGACAGGAGCGGCTGCCCCGCCCCCGAGGCCCAGTCAGCCAATTCACCGCCCCCAGGCACCCTGGCTCCGCCCACCATCCAGGAGTGACGGGTTGCCGGGCCAATCCGTAGCCATTCCGTGAGGGGGGCCCTGGCTACGGCCAGAAGGTTGCCGCCTCTAAGGAGAGAAGCAAATTGAAATTAGGAAAGCAGTGAAGGACGGGTGGTTTTGCCTATCGAAATGTGGCATCCTGTTGAGCAACACCTGGGGGCACCAATGACAAGGAGAGAGGGGTGTGTCTCTGAGGGAAGGCTGCGGCCCTGAAGAACCCCAGACGGAGGCAGCCAAGCGTTTGGCCCTAAGCCCCGCCCAGAGCCGGGCTCTCTGCCCAATAACGAGCCGTCCTGAGCCGTCCATTATTATCTGCCCCTCAAATCTCGGCCATGGCAACTGCTGGGACTCTATAAAGAAGATTGACACCTGAGGACCCAATAACACTGAAGGAAGGCGGTGCAGTAACACTGCCTGGCCAATGGGGTCGTGAGATTGGTTTGGGGTTAGCCTCCCTGGCGGTGGGGCTTGAGGCCGGATTGAATGAAATGGGGGAGGGGCTGAGGGGGGCGTGACCTAGACCAATAATGGGGCGGGGCAAGTAAGGGAGAGGCTAACGGGTTGGGTCTGAGCAGGGGCGTTGGCAGGCTGAGGGGGCGGTGATGGGACCGCATTTTTGCGCCCAGCTCTGTGCTGGGGGCGGGGCTGCTGAGGGTGGGGTCTCGTCCAAGGCCCAGGCCCGTCCCCTAACCTAGTCTAGGCTTGGTTAAGTATCTTCCCTGGGGCTCACAGTGCCTTAAGTTCCCCCATCAAAACTCTGATCAGGCTGTGTCATCACTGCTTACACGGCCCTCCCATCCCCCACCTGGAGGGTGGGGGCGGGTGGGTGATGCAGGGCCTAGGTCAGGTCTCCCCCGCGTCCCCAGCGTTGCTGAGCAGGGGCCAGGCTCGTGGGAACCAAGTATAAATGCTTGATGAATGAATGAATAAATGAATGGTAGGCCCAAGACTCAACAGGGAAGAAAAGGGTGGGGGAGTGTCACTCAGGCTGGGGAGGAGCATGTAGGGACAGTCATTGACAGCAAGCAAGATTTAGCAAAAAGGACACGATTCCATCCCAAGGGATGGGCCCTGGAGGGGATGCGGCAGGGAAGGACACAGAAGAGAAGGTAACAGTGTAAGTTCAGGATGGGGGCTGAAAATGGGGAGGCAGAAATGGGTGTGCGAGGGCTGGGATAGAGAGTGGGGCTGTCAGGGCCTTCTAAGGTCTGAGATCTCAACCTTCTAAATACTAGGGGCTTCTATCTGGTTTTGGGAGCAATGACTGACATCTGTTCGCTGCCTGCCCCTGGCCGTTCTCTTTGCCTCTGTCTACACTCTGTCCCATCTGCATTTTGCTTCTGTCTGTATCCTCTCTGCCCCTGCCTAACTCTCTGAATACTGTCCACACCCTCTTTGCCTCTCTATCTTTTACTATCTACATTGCATCTATTAAAATTCTGGAACTGTAAGAAAAGCCCCAAAACATATTTCTAAAAACTCGGGTGGTAAAAATAAATGTAATGCATTCCTTCTCCCCACATGCCTGTATACCCTCTCCCTTTTTTTTTTTTTTTTTTTTTAAAGAACATCTTTACCTCACTTCTTTTAAAGTCAGCTTCTCCGCTGGGCATTTCATAGTCCTGACAAAGTTATAATGTGACTTTGGATTTGCAGAGTATGAAGCTGAAATGAATCTCATTGACATTGTCCCTCAATTTCTGGGTGGGCTTGAGGGGGTTCCGTAGACCTGCATGGACGTGGTTAGAAATGCGATGCAGGGTGGGCGTTAAGTCAGGAGGGTAAGAATAATGCCAGGACATGGTAAGGATCCGGTGACCAGCAAGGGACAATCTTTATGTTGGCTGCCCGTGATCCCTCAGTGTGGGGGACTGAGTAGCCATCATAAGGGCCAAAGTCTTGGGGTTTACCTGGGTTTCCAGAGGTTTTCCCCACTAGTGTTCCCCTCAGGAAAGAACAGTTTGGTGTGAGTCACACCTTCCAAGGAACAGAAAAACCCAGACTGGCAGCAGGGATGTGAGAGACAAAGGGGTCTATAGAAGCACATGTCTGGGTGGGGTCCAGGGCACCCCAGAAAAGGGTCATGACCAGTTCATTTCTGGGGCCTTGCCTGGGAGATTAGCAGCATCTGGTGTCTGGTGAATAAAATCAAACACAAGAAAAGATGCACAGGACATTTGACCCTCTTGTCTTCACGTTGCCATTTTCACACAAAGGATGGTTTTATTCTGGGGACACTTTGATTCCATTTTTATAAGCACAGTGGAAAAAAAATCCAACACATTTCTGTTGGAAAATACTTTTGAATCACAAACTGCATTTAGCCAATTAGATTCCTGGATCACTTTTCTGTTTGGTGCAGCTAAACCATTCCCAACTTTTTCTTCTATGCTCAGTTTTACTTGATTGAAATCATCTTTATCGGGAACATTTTTTTCCATGTGATTTTTTGAAACATTCGATTCATTAATCAGGCTCATTTTGTCCAATTTTTACCAACTGCTAATTCTACCACTGTGATTTTTTTGGTATGTGGTTGTCATTTCTCCAGAGTCGAATTTTGCACATTTGAATTTATTAAAAGACTCTTCTCTCAGTATTTTGCTGATAACAAATTTTAGCACAATCAAAAATTTTTTCTGGGTTAAACTTTGGACTCGAAATTCATTTGTTATGAATATTGACTAGGGTGAGCCTAGACCTCATTTGTCTCATAGAGAGAGAAAGAGAGAGAGAGAGAGAGAAAAGCCACAGTATCTGTAGCTCTTTATATGAGGAAGTGGAGTCTGTTTTCTTGTCACTTGAATCTGAGCTGTCTTGTCACCTGTTCTAACCAACAGACTACATCAGAAGTGATGCTGGGCTAGTTTTAAGCCTAGATCCTAGGAGGCATTGTGACTTCTTTCTCTTTTTTGAAAAAAAAAAAAAATCTATTTTTTTTTTTTTTTAAGTAGCCTCCATGCCCAACATGGGGCTCAAATTCTTGACCCTGAGATCGAGAGTCACATGCTCTACCGACTGAGCCAGCCAGGAGTCCCTCTTTTCTGGAAAAATTTTAATTGTGATAAAATACATATAACTCTTGCCGTTTTTAAGACTAAAATTCAGTGGCATTAAGTGCATTCACAGTGTTGTGCAATCAGCACTGCTATCTATTTCCAAAAAGTTTTCATCATCCCAAACAGAAACTGTCCCCATTAAACACTAACTCCCCAGTCCCCTTGTCCCCCACCCCTCTATTCTACTTCCTGTCTCTATGAGTTTGCCTATTCTAGGGACCTCATATAAGTGGAATCATACAATATCAGTCCTTTTGTGTCTGGCTTCTTTCACTTAGCATGATGAACTTAGGTTCACCTATCATGTAGAACTTTATTCCTTTTTACGGCTGAATAATATTCCATTGGATGTGTGAACCACATGTTGTTTATTCACTCCTCTGTTGATGGACATTCAGGTGGTTCCTATCTTCAGGTTTTTGTGAATAATTTTTCTACGAATGTGGATGTGCTGATATCTAGTTGAGTTCCTGCTTTCAATTCTTTTGCTATCTACCTAGGAGTAAGAATTGCCGGACCATAGAGTAATTCTGTGTTTGGCTCTTTGAGGACCCAGAAGAGTTTTCCACAGTGGCTGCATCAGATTACATTCCCACCAGCAATGCATGAGGGTTCCTGTTTCTCCACGTCCTTGCCAGTACTTGTTATTTTTCATTTAAAAAATTATAACTATTTGGTTTTTAAAAGATTTTATTGGGCGCCTGGGTGGCTCAGTTGGTTAAGCGACTGCTTTCAGCTCAGGTCATGATCCTGGAGTCCGGGGATTGAGTCCCGCATCGGGCTCCCCGCTCAGCGGGGAGTCTGCTTCTCCCTCTGACTCTCTCTCTCTCATTCTCTCTCACAAATAAATAAATAAATAAAATCTTTTAAAAAAAGATTTTATTTATTTATTTGAGAGTAAGAGAGAGAGAGAGAAGGTGCATGTGCACGAGTGGGGGAGGGGTAGAGGAAGCAAGAGAATACCAAGCTGACTCCACACTGAGTGCGGAGCCTGACTTGGGGCTCGATCCCAGGACCCTGAGATCATGACCTGACCCGAAATCAAGAGTCAGTCGCATAACCGACTGAGCCACCCAGGCGCCCCATGAAGATTTTAACTTTTTTTTTTTTTAAGATTTTATTTATTGATTCAACAGAGAGAGAGAGATCACAGGCAGGGGGAGCAGCAGACAGAGGGAGAAACAGGCTCCCCGCTGAGCAGGGAGCCCGATGCGGGACTCGATCCCGGGACTCCAGGATCATGACCTGAGCCGAAGGCAGGCAGTCGCTTAACCAACTGAGCAACCCAGGCGCCCCTATTTTCAGTTAATTTTTATATCTGGGGTGAAGTAGGGGTCCAATTTCATTCTTTTGCATGTGGAGATCCAGTTGTCCCACACCCTTGTTGAGGACACTATTGTTTTCCCTATTGAATAGACTTGGTACCATTGTAACAAATTAACTGGCTATAGATGTATGCGTTTATTTCTGGACTCCTAATTCTGTTCCATTGGTTATATGTCTATCCTTATGTCAGGATAGCTTTGTATTAAGTTTTAAAATCTGAAAGTGTGAGTCCTCTGACTTTGATTTTCTTTCTTTCTTTTTTTTAAGATTTTATTTATTTGACAGAAAGAGCACAAGCAGGGGGAGCAGCAGAGGGAGAGGGAGAAGCAGGCTCCCCGCTGAGCAGGGAGCCCCATGCAGGACTCGATCCCAGGACTCTGGGATCATGACCTGAACTGAAGGCAGCTGCTTAACCGAGTGAGCC
This sequence comes from Mirounga leonina, assembly GCF_011800145.1. Lineage (NCBI taxonomy): Eukaryota > Metazoa > Chordata > Mammalia > Carnivora > Phocidae > Mirounga > Mirounga leonina. Next base: position 53,187,659 of record NW_023270855.1, on the reverse strand, counting down.
ACCCACGCGTCCCTGACTTTGATTTTCATTTTTGAAATTGTTTTGGCTTTTTGGGGCCCCTTGCAATTTCATATGAATTTGAGGACTGGCATCTCCACGTCTGCTAAAAAGACTGTTGGAATTTTGGCAGGGATTGTACTGAATCCATTGATAGTTTTGGAAGTATTGACATCTTAGGAATATTAAGTTTGCCTATCCATGAACACAGGGTATCTTTCTACCTATTATATATTCTTTAATTTCTTTCAACAACATTTTATAGTTTTCAATATACAAGCATTCCACCTCCATGGTTTAATTTATTTCCAGGTATTTTACTTTTAGATGCTACTGTAAGTGGAATTGCTTTACTTATCTTTTTTGACTGCTTATTGCAGGTATATAGAAGTGCAGTTGAATTTGTTGTATTGATTTTGTATCCTGCAATTTTGTTGAATTAGTTTATTAGTTTTAGTAGCTTTCTTGTGGATTTTTAAGGATTTTCTAAATATAGGATTATGTCACCCACTGGTGAACAGAGGTAGTTTTACTTTTTCCTTTCCAGTTTTGATGCCATTTATTTCTTTTTCTTGTCTAATTGCTCTGGTTAGAGCTTCCAGTACAGGGTGCCTGGGTGGCTCAGTTGGTTAAGCGACTGCCTTCAGCTCAGGTCATGATCCTGGAGTCCCGGGATCGAGTTCCGCATCTGGCTTCCTGCTAGGCAGGGAGTCTGCTTCTCCCTCTGACCCTCCCCCCTCTCATGCTCTCTGTCTCTCATTCTCTCTCAAATAAATAAATAAAAAAAATCTTTAAAAAAAAAAAAGAAGAACTTCCAGTACAATGTTAAATAGCAATGGCAAAAGTGGGTATTTTCCTTTTTCTTGATCTTAGGGGAAAGCTTTCAGTCTCACACCATTGAGTATTGTCTTAGTCCGTTTGGGCTTTTATAACAAAATGCTATATAGAATGGGTGGTTTATAAATAACAGAAATGTATTTCTCTTTTGTTCTGGGCTGGAAAGTCCAAGATCAAAGTGCTGGTAGATTCAGTCCCTAGGGACTTCCTTTATTATTTCTTGCAGGGCAAGTCTAGTGGTCATGAACTCTCTCAGCTTTTGTTTGTCTGAGAATATTTTCATTTCTTTCTTATCTTTGAAGGACAATTTTGCCAGATACAGAATTCGTGATTGACAGTTTTTTTTTTCTTTCAGCACTTTAAATACGTCACCACCATCTCTTCTAGCCTCCATGGTTTTTGATGAGAAGTCAGCTATTAATATTATTGAGGATCCCTTGGAAATGATGAATCACTTCTTTTGTTGCTCTCAAGATTTTCACTTTGTCTTTTGATGGTTTGATATTAGTGTATCTTAGTCTCTGGGTTTATCTTATTTGGAGCTCACTGAATTTCTTGGATTTGTAGATTCATGTATTTCACCAAATGTGGGTCGTTTTCAACCATTTTTTTTTTTTCAAATGGTCTTTCTGCCACTCTCTCTTCTCCTCCTGGGAATCCCATAATGTGTATATTGGTCCACTTGATTGTATCCCAAAGGTCCCTTAGGCTCTGTTTATTCTTCTTCATTCTTTTTCTCTTTCTGCTCCTCGGGTTCAATAATCTCAATGGTCCTGTCTTCAAGCTTTCTGATTCTTTCTTTTGCCTGCTCAAATATGCTATTGAACACTGCTAGTGATTTCGAATTTCAGTTTTGTACGTTTCAATTCAATGATTTCTGTTTGGTTCCTTTTTAATAATTCTTATCTTTTTATTGATGTTGTCATTTTATTCATACATTGTTTTCCTAGTTTCTTTCAAATCTTTGTCCATATTTTCTTTTAGCTTGTTAAATATATTTTTTTATTTAAAGATTTTTATTTATTTATTTGAGAGAGAGAGAGAGAGAGAATGAGAGAGAGAGAGAGCATGAGAGGGGGTAGGGTCAGAGGGAGAAGCAGACTCCCCACTGAGCAGGGAGCCCGATGTGGGACTCAATCCCGGGACTCCAGGATCATGACCTGAGCTGAAGGCAGTCGCTTAACCAACTGAGCCACCCAGGTGCCTTTTTTTTTTTTTTAAAGATTTTTATTTATTTATTTGACAGAGAGAGAAAGAATGAGAGATTGTTAAATATATTTAAGACAGTTGCTTAGAAATCTTTTTCTAGTATGTCTAATATTTGGACTTTTTCAGGGATAGTTTCTGTCAATTTGCTTTTTCCTTTAAACAGGCCATATTTTTGTGTTTCTTTGTATGTCTGATTTTTCTTGTTGAAAACTGGAAATTTGAATATTCATAATGTGGTAACTTTGGATATCAGATTCTCCCCTTGCACCAGAGTTTGATGTTTGATGTTATCGTTTTTGGTTTTTGATTGCTGAAAGCACTAGTAGTGCATTTGATTAGTGATTTTCTCAAACAATTCTTGCAAATACTGTATTCCTTCATGTGTGTGGTCACTGAAGTCTCTGTTCCTTAGTTTGTGGTTCAGCTGGTGTTTTTACAGAGATTTGCTTGAACATCCAAGAGCTTAGAAAGCAAACAAATAAAATAAAACATAAATCCCACCTTTCTGTCTTTGCAAATCACTTCTGTGCCAGAGCACTCCTTCAACACTTAGCCAGGCTTGCACTGGGCCTAGAATCAGCCTAGAGTAAACCTTGGGGTCTTCTCAGGTCTTTTCTGAGCATGTATTTTGCCCTGGGCAAATACCTGGGCACCAGACTTTCTACATCCCCATTACTACGCAGGTATTTCTGAATGTCCTAATTTTCCAAAAACACTCTCCCCAGCTTTTGATCCTGAGTCTCAGGCAGTATATTGTATGTTTCGACCATAATCTTTGCCCGAGATGTCTATGGATTGTTAAGTCAGCTTGCAGGGTTTTTGAGCAGCATCTAGGCCTTCTCTAGCTTGAATGCCAGGTAAGCAAAAAAGAGATATGTACTTTGTGTCAGTCTTTCAGGTAGTTTCCAGACAGGTTAGAGCATACATACATTATAATTTTTTGAATCAAGTCTGCTGGGATCCCTTCAGATCCAGGGACCAGGGTCTCATGCTGAGAACATGGACTTCCCTTTATATGACACTGCCACACCAGGAAGAAGGTGGGACAGAGCAAATAAAAATGCTGCAAAGACTTTTACCATTCTGAAGTTGCCTTTTTTATTAACCAGTGTTTCCTTGGTTGCTATAAACCTTTGACTCTTTTCCAGAGTTCTGAAAACTTAGTTATGGCAGTTTCTGCTGGTTTTTTGTTTTTGTTTTTTGATGTTTCTGTTGGGGGTTGATGAAAGCTGTGTACTCTGATTTAGCCCAAGCTAGTCCAGGTGATGAGAAATATATGACTTCATCACCTCTATGGCCTCAACCACCAACCAATCAACCTCCAGCTATGAGTGAGGCCATCTATTCCAATTTCTTATTCCTGGGTAACACACCACCCCAGAACTCAGTGGCATAAAACAGCAGCCATTTTTTAATATGTTCATGGATTCTGTGAACAAGACACAGAGGGGATGGTTTGTTTTGCTCTATGGCATCTAGTTCTTAAGCTGGGAAGACTAGAAGGGCTGGGGTGCCTAGTGGTTGGGGGCTGGAATTATGTGGAGGACATCTTTCCTCACATGTCTGGTTCCTGGGCTGGGAATGCTCAAATGGTTGGGGTCTCATTGTGGGGATCTCTCTCTCTCTATAGTCTCAGGAATTTCCATGTGGTCCCCCACATGACATCTACAGCATGGCAGCCTCAGGGTAGTTGGACTTCTTACATGGTGTCTCAAGACTCTGGAAGTGAGTCTTCCAGCAAGCAAGTTGGAAGCTTGCATGGTCTTTAATGATATAACACTGAAGGTCATATAATATTGCTTCTGCTATACTCTATTGGTTGAAGCAGTTAGGCACACCCAGATTCAAGGTGACCTCATCTCTTGATTGTCTAAGTGTTTTCATTGTCTAAGTGTTTTCATTTATGGGACACCTGGGTGGCGCAGTCACTTAAGCCTCCGACTCTTGGTTTTGGCTCAGGTTGTGATCGCAGGGTCTTGAGATCGAGCCCTGTGTTGGGCTGTGCACTCAGTGCAGAGTCCGCTTCAGATTCTCTCTCTCTCTCCCTATGGCCCTCCCGCTTGTGCTCTTTCTCTCTGTCTCTCTCTAAAATAAGTAAATAAATCTTTTTTTAAAAAGCATTTTCAGTCATGTTTTAAAACTGCACTGGCTAAGTAACCAAACTTAGCTAGCCTGCCAGCTGACCACAGATGTATGAATAAGCCCAGCTGTGCTCAGCAGAGCTTTCCATCTGAGCCTGACCCAAATTTCTGAACCACACAATTGTGAACTAAATAGATTTTATTTTGAACCATTAATTTGAGGGGGGGGGGCAGTTTGTTATGCAGCAATAGCTGATTGATATATTTGGCAGGTATGTAGCACTCACCAAGCATAATATCACCTAATCACTTCCTGGAGCCCTACAAGGTGATGCAAGTGAGCAGACCATGACTTCTATAGTCCGGTGACTCCTCCCTGTCTGTGTTCACCCTACAGTCTGCCACCCCTGGTTTTATCTGCTATGACAATTCCACCCATCCCACTGCTCCTTGATTAGTTTCAACAACCTGTGAATAGAACCCCTGAACATAATAAAAGAAATGTTGAATTGAACAATCTCCAGCTATTCTACTCTTAGACCATACAGATTACTCCATTCAGTCTTTCATTTTACAAATATTAATTGAACACGTTCTACATGCCATTCACTCTTCAAAACACTGGAGAAGTGATAGTTAACATGAACAAAAGTGTTCCTGCTGTAATGGAATTTATATTCTGGTGGGATATGGTAAGAAATTTCTAAAATACTTCCCAGTGGTCCCCACTTCCTGATATTCATGACCTTGTGTAATCTTCTTCCAAGGAGTAATTTGCTTCTAACTGATATAATGCCTCATCACTGAAAAAATGTCATTTGTGTAATTAGGTTACAAAAGATTCTAACTTCCATTTCTCTGGCACACTTTCTCCCTGCTGGCTTTGATGAAGCAAGTTGCTGTGTTGCAATAATTCATGTGGCAAAAACCTGAAGATATCCTTTGACCAGCAGCCAGCTAGGAACTGAGGCTCTTAGTCCAACAGGAAATGAATGCAACTAAAAACCATGTGAGTGAGCTTGGAAATAAGTCATACCCCAGTTGAGCCTTCAGATAAAATCCTAATCCTGGCCATCCCCTTGACTGCAGCCTCATGAAACAACCTAAGCAGAGGATCTCCTAAGTCATGCCTAGATTCCTGACCCACAAAAACCTGGGATAATAAATGTGTGTTGCTTTAATCCACTCGGTTAGTAACAATCTATTACGCAGTAATGGATAGCTTCTATGTGAGAGAGTTGGAATGAACAAATAAATGAACAATTCAGAAATAAATGACAGAGTGATACAATCTATCCAAAGGATCCAAGAAGTTGGAAACATAAACAGACTAAATATTACAGGAAACACTGGAAAGGAAAGTAATTAAAGATCTAGTACCTAAAACAGCACAAGGCCAAGATGATTCTATAGCCTCACCCTGGTCTCCCCATTCCCATGACCAGTTTGGATTTTCATGTTTGCCCTATTGGATCTTGGATGGTTTCTCCTGCAGTTCTGGCCTTGGTGCCTCCTTCTGATTTTGCTGCCCCAGGCTGGCTTCAGTCCTGAAGAAATTGGATGAGCAGTCTATCCCCAGCTGCCTTTCATCCTCAACCTCCCAGCAGTGGAAGGGGATTTGGATAGCAAAGCTTCATGAGTGATAGGCTCATTTCAAGGTCAGGCAGAAGAGGGGCCTAGGAAGGGGATGGAAAAGCCCCTGGGGAGTTAATGAGAACCCAGAGATGAGGCCATCAGGGAGGGAAGTTCTGGAAGAATGGGGTTTCCAGCAGGAAGGAGGGAGTAGTCACCCTTCTTATGGGTAGGATCAAGACAAAAATGGGTCTGTTGGTTTTCTCAAGGGGAAGGTAGTTCCTGCTCTTGGTCATTTTCATGGAGTGGTGGGAGGCAGCAGTGAGGAAAACACTTTTCCAAGAAGTTTGGTGACACCTAGAGGACTGAGGAGTTGTTTTTTTTTTTTTCTTTTCTTCCGAAGATGTGAGAAGCATGCCTATGTTCCTGGAAGACTTCCTGTTCCAAGACGTGAGGCATAGATCATCTGCATCCCCAGGAACTGAGCTTCCAGGGCTGAAGCAAGAGCAGACCCAGGAGCTGACTTCGCTGCAGGGCAGAACTCTGTGGTAGGGCATGCCCTTCCTTCCAGGAAGGGCTAACGCTCAAGGTGAGGAAAATGAGCAAACCCGGAGGATTGTGGGGTCACTCTCAAGACCATGCAAAATGTTGGCGAGATGGAGGAAGGATGTGGCAGGCTAGGCAGAGGTCCCAGCCAGTGCAAAGGCAAGGAGGTAGGAACGCGTGGTCTCTGTTCTCTAAACTAGTGTCGAAGCCACCTTGAGCACTGGGTGGCGCTGTCCAGCCTGGCGAGAAACCCAGCAGGCTGCCCATTCCTTGATTCCTGACCACAGCGCTCGGTGTTCTCCTCCTGGTCTGTGGATGTTAGCCGAGGTTCTGGAATTCTGTTGAGTTTCTGAGAGGCCAGCCGAGCCTGGCCAACATTTCAAAGAAGGGGGAGAATGACATCCCTAAAGCTGCTGGTGTCACTTGTCTGAGCCATGGGAGGTTAAGTGGGTTCTGACCTCCTATAGGGAAAACCTCCTATCAGGTCAAAGCTTACAGGGTGTGGCAGAGTCTATGAGCCCAGTTAGTTTGGGAACGGGCTACAAGTGGGTAGGGAAGAAAGACTTCTCGGAAGAGGTGGTGTTAAAAGATGATGAGATTTGTCAGTGGAAGAGAGGGGAGAATATGAGTTGGGATGTAGGACTGGGTAGCCATGTGTGTCTATGTGTGGTGCTGATGTTGAACTGGGCAGTGGAGTGAGCCAACATTTGCTCATTCCATTTGTTCCCTAGACATTTCCTGAACACCTATTTTGAGCTGGTTTCTGTATGTGGAACTTGGTCGACAGTGGGGAGACTGATCTGAAAGACAGATCCAGGAAGAGCCTGGAGGAGGCACCTGGCCTAGCCTGGGTGGGTGGGTGGGGGAGATCTAGGATGGCTTCTCTGATGGTCTTTGTGCCTGGTTCCTGGCACGAAGGTTCTAAGACCCTTGTAATTTTCTGAGTGATAAGAGTGTCATTTGTTATTTATAAGGAGCCTCTTTGGATCATACCTGAGTTTATGTTAACGAGATGACTTGGCATAGGGCCCCTCCACAGCCTCAGGGGGGTCTGGTCACCAAGAAGGCCAAATGATTAGAAGGTTGCAACTTCTGGGGGCTGGAGGTTAAACTCTACAGAAATTCTTCAACAACAAGACTTGGTTGGCTTCCTGGTCGGTGAGGCGTCCACATGTGGGAGGCCTATGCAGCCCAGTTTTGTGGGGACAGAGCCACCTGCATGCAGGACCCTCTGGACTCATTCTGTGCACCTCCTCATTTGGCTGCTCATCTGTATCCTTTATAAGAAACCAGGAAATGGGGCACCTGGGTGGCTCAGTTGGTTGAGCGACTGCCTTCGGCTCAGGTCATGATCCTGGAATCCCTGGATCGAGTCCCACATCCGGCTCCCTGCTCGGCAGGGAGCCTGCTTCTCCCTCTGACTCTCCCCCCTTTCATGTGCTCTCTCTCTCATTCTCTCTGTCTCAAATAAATAAAATCTTTAAAAAAAAAAAAAGAAAAAAAGAAAGAAACCAGGAAATGTATGTAAATGTTCCCCCTAAGTTTTATGAGTAGTTCTAACAAATTATCTGAAGGGACCTGAGGAGGTTGTCGTGGGAACCCCTGATTTATAGCCAGTCAGTGAGAGGTATGGGTGGCTTGGACTTGTGATTGGTGTCTGAAGTTGAGGACAGTCCGGTGGGACTGAGCTCTTAACCTGTGGGATCTGTAAAAACAAGGCCCCAAACACACTAAACCCCATGTCATGAAACCGAAGTTTAACTTAATCACAGTTTGGCTCTCTCAGAAGTGGACTCTTAACCAGCCAGTCAGGAATCACCTGATCAGCACTAGTTAGGTGACCTGCCTTGTGGACCACTGCCCTCCCCTATGGGGCAAGGCAAGGAAGCTTGCAGTAACCAACCCACTTTTTTGCCTAGCACAATTTCTTTGTTCTTGCTTCCTTCTGTCTGTAAAGTCTCTTGCCTTGTCCAGCTCCTCAAAACTCTTTTCTATCGGCTAGATTGGATGTTGCTCGATTCATGAATAATTGAATAAAGGCAGTAAGATCTTTAACACTTATTCAGTTGAACTTTGTTTTTTTTTTTTAACAGATCTGATGCTATCTCCAAGTTGATAATATCAACACTGAGTTAAATTTGTAGGACATCCAGTTGGTGTTGGCCAAAAGTTGCAAAACAGTTTGGTGATGGTGGAAAACACTCCAAGAGCTTCCAGAAGGAGATTACACTCTGGGGGAAAGGTTACATTCTGAAGGATGAATTGTTTGAGTAGAGATGGAATAGGGTGGTGAGAAAAGGAGTGTCGCCCATTGGAGCGATTCGCACATGCAAGGATCAGGAAGTGAGACAGAATGTGACTTCCCAGAGGAACTGAAAGTCTTTCAGCAGGACTCCCTAGCCCCAGCAGGGAAAACTGGATGGCTGGTCTGGGATCAATCACACGGTGCTCAACCCCAGGTGAAACGGTTAATAACGAATGTGGTAGGAATAGCCCATACCGGAGAGAGTATCTTGTTTGGTGTCCCGAGGGGCTGATGTTACAGCTCTGCTGATGTGTCTGCAGATAGGAAAACCACCACCTCCTCAGGAGACCCAGCTGGGCACGGATGGGGCAGAATTGGCCTTGGACCCCAGCTCTGCCTCGTGCTGTGCAGCCATGGGCAGGTCTCCTCAATTCTCCAAGCCTCAGTGGTCCCCATGGGTGAAATGGGTGTCACCACATCTCCACCAAGAACATACAAGCAATGATAACCCATTTAGGTATTCATTTATTTCATTCATTAGTTCATTCATTTAGCAAACACTGATGGAGCGCCAGTGCTTGATATTGGGGATACAGCGGTGAAGGAGACAGACTCAGTCTCCTCCCTCTGCACAGCCAGCCCCCCTCCATTCGCTGACATACTGTCTGTAGTGCCTTCACATTATGGTGGCGGAGTTGAGTCATTGTGACAGAGACCGTATGACTTACAAAGCCAAAAAATATTTGCTGTGTGGCCCTTTTTTTGAACATGTTTGCCAACTCTTGGTCTAGAAAGTGACATTCTGGGGGAGACAGATAGTGGACAGAGAAACAAATTTTGAGCCTGAGCCTGGCCCCCCTCCTCCCTCCCTTGGACTCCCTAAATCTAAATCTGAGAGACTGCATTATCAATCCCCCTTCCCATTTTTTGAGCTGGTTGGAGTTTGAGGCACAGAGATAAATGAAGTTGATGTGCTTTCTTGCTCTGTCCCCCAGCTCCAGCATTCACGGGCAGGGGACATAATCTCCGAACCTCTTTTTGCTCTTAGGTAAAGTGGAAAAATACTACCTGGGTTATGGGAATTAACTGAGATCATGTCCAAAAAGCATTTAGCACAAAATGAGTGCTCAGGGAATGCTGGTCAGATTTTTACTTCTGGTTAAAATGTAGAAGGACCCAAAAGACCCTCACTTTTGTGGTGACAACTAGAAAAAAACCCAGATAAAAACCCATTCTTTTCAATAGAGCTAGTTAAGGGTGGTGATTGCAAAGAGGTTTTGATGAGCTGGTTTTCAGGGATAAAATGAGCCCTTCAGGGTGCCTGGACGGCTCAGTTGGTTAAGCGACTGCCTTCCGCTCAGGTCATGATCCTGGAGTCCCGGGATCGAGTCCCACATCGGGCTCCCTGCTCAGCGGGGAGTCTGCTTCTCCCTCTGCCCTCTTCCCTCTCGTGCTCTCTGTCTCTCATTCTCTCTCTCTCAAATAAATAAATAAAATCTTTAAAAAAAAAATGAGCCCTTCATAGGTGAGTCAAGAGCAGTGGCAGCTTCCATACCAGGGGGCAGGCAGACACCAGCTCTGGGTATGGGAGGGCTTGCAGGCACAGAGAGATGTTTGGGAGACAGAGGAAATCAGCCAGTTTTTAGATGAAAAGAGCAAATGTTCAAAGTGGTGGCCACTAGAGTGTTGGAGTCCAAACCTTGTGAGGAGGGCATCTGTGCAGAGGGATGAACTGGTATGTGGTGTCGGAGCCCAAGTGAGGTAAGAAGAACCACACGACAGTTTGTCTGCCTGGTGCAAGAAGTCAGTGTCCAAGCACAGTAAGGGAGACATCCATACAGAGTAGAGGATGGTGGTGGAAAAGGGAGATTGATTATATATGGGGGAATTGATTTAATTAATTAATTAATTAATTAATTCAGGATGATGGGAACCAGATTTCCCAACATCAGAGAAGGGTATTACAAAGTTGAGTGGAAAGAAAACTAGAATGAACCCTATTGTATTTAATTGGAGGTAGTGGTGTGAAATCATGGTTTTCAAAATATTTGGAGAAGTGTGTGTGTGTGTGTGCGTGTGTGGTGTGTTCCCATTTGTCTACTGGGAGGTCCTAGAACTAGTGATACTTCAATAACAGTGAGCACACCCAGGTCTTGGTTTCTGAATGCCATTCTCCACTTAAAAGCAACCAGGGCTCTTTGGAAAAATGGCTGATTCCAGAGTTGGGACAGGGAAAGCCTGAAACATCTAGTTAGACCAGAAAGGAAGTGTTGGAGAAGGTCACTGGTTGGAGAAGTTCAATGGTTGACCTGTGAGCTGGACCTGGGCATTCAGAGGCTCCTCACTCCCTCCCCAGTCCTTGGAATGTGGGTTCCACTTGCCTTTCCCATTCCCAAAGGATGCGGCAAGGACATAGCCTTGAGATAGTGATGTGGCAATGAGGCCATCTGAATGATATATGTGAATGAATCCTGTTAAGGCCTCTGTATGAACTTTTAAGATTCTGGTAGGCATGTGTGGAGATCTACTTGTCTTGCAAACACCCAAGACAAGCCTCATATGTAATTCCTTTGCTTATTAAAACTGCCACCTACCATTCTGGAGTGGCCTGCTTCTTTCTTCTTTTTCTCCCTGCCCTATGTATATGGGGACCAGTTTCAGATTTCACCCAGGGAAATTCCTGAGGTTGCAAACCAACAGGAAGGAAAACTGATTAGCAAAAAATGGATAGGCAGATGTCAAAAGGACAGAAGTCAGTATGATAGGCTTCCACTGGCCAAATCAAAGACAATTTAAGCATCAAAAATATGCGGGGAGGGAGGAAAATAACATCAGCAAAAATGGCAGAGTAAATTTTGCCCTTCTATAAAAGCAATGTAATAAACTGCAAACTTTGTCAGAATCAGCATTTTTAGAACTCTGGAAATCAGTCAAAATCTTACAACAATTCAGGGAGTATTTAGAAATACTCCCTGAGTTTCTTTAGAAAAGAAGAACAGCTGGATCTCACTAAACAACAGTGAGCTCAGTGAAATTTTAACTCACTCTAGTTCTATTCCCCACTCTCCAACTCAGAAGTAGACTTGAAAAATAACAGCCCATATTGCTGGTACTGGAGGGAGAAGAACATAGCTGGAGCTCTTGAAAATCCTCATTGCCAAACAAAAGTCATTATTTGATCTGTCTTCTGGTTCCCCAGAAGACCACACTTGAAAGGTTAGTCTTTAGTTGACCTTGTTTGAACTTGCCCAGTGCTAAAAGCCTCTCCTCAGTGGACATTTGTCAAATATTTTAACATGACAGGTGCATGGGGTGAAGGGGCAAATAATAACCTAATCACAAGTCTCATAAGGAAAATTTAAGGAATGAAATGTCCTTAGGGGCTTTGAAAAGTTCTGATATATCTTGGGATCTGAAAGGTCACCTGTGTGCACAGCTTTGTGCGTGCTCAGGAAAGACCTGAGAAAGCCCTAAGCTCTCACTTCTGGCTGACTTTGAGGCTCTATGAAAGCAGGAAGTGAAGGCTAAGGCAGAGCTTCAAACTTTCTGGCTGCACGTTGAAGTTGTGTGTGAACATACAAAGACCCTCAGCAGAGACTGGGAGACTTTTAGAGGCGTTCAGGGAAATGCCTGTCCAACTATCACCTAACTTCTAAGCTAACTGACTAGAGATTTTAATGGGCATACATGGCAGAGAATATAGTCTTTGCAGAATTAGTGCAGAAAAGTAATTAAATAAACAAAAAACAACAACTATAACAAACAGCAGGAACAGCAAATCTTTAGGAGGAGGGAAAATCTGATTTCCGTAGTTGTCATAATATTCGAAGTGTCCATTTTTCAACAAAAATATTATGAGACATACAAAGAAACAAGGAGGTATTACCCATACACGGGGAAAAAACAGTGAATAAAAATTCTTCCTGAGAAAGCCCACATGTTGGAGTTACTAGACAAATATTCTAGTAACAAACTATAACTAGACAAATATTCTAAATCAGCTGTTTTAATATGTTCAAAGAGCTAAAGGATATCATATGTAAGGAACTAAAGAAAAGTATGAGAACAGGGGCGCCTGGCTGGCTCATCTGGTGGAGCTTGTGACTCTTGATCTCAGGGTTTTGAACTTAAGCCCCACATTGGGTGTAGAGATTACTTAAAAATAAAATCTTAAAAAAAGAGAAAAGTATGAGAACAATATGTCACCAAATAGAGAATATCAATAAAGAGAAATTCTAAAAAGGAACCATATAGAAATTCTGAAGTTGAAAAGTACAATAACTGAAATGAGAATTTCACTAGTAGGTTCAATAGCAGATTTGAACAGGCAGAAGAAAGAATCAGAAAAAACTGAAGATAGATCTATTGAGATTATCCAGTCAGAGCAACAGGGGGGAAAAAGAGGATGAAGAGGGGTGCCTGGGTGGCTCAGTTGTTAAGCGTCTGCCTTCAGCTCAGGTCATGGTCCCAGGGTCTTGGGATCAAGTCCCGCATAAGGCTCCCTGCTCAGCGGGAAGCCTGCTTCTCCCTCTTCCGCTCCCCCTGCTTGTGTTCCCTCTCTCGCTCTGTCAAATAAATAAATAAAATCTTTAAAAAAAGGATGAAGAAAAATTAACAGACCTAGGGCACCTGGGTGGCTCAGTCTGTTAAGCGTCTGCCTTTTGGCTCTGGTCATGATCCCAGGGTCCTGGGATCTGGCCCTGGGTCGGGCTCCCTGCTCAGTGGGGAGCCTGCTTCTCCCTTTCCTCCCTGCTTGTGCTTTCTGTCGATATCTCTGTCTCTCTCTCTCTTAAATAAATAAATAGATAGATAGATAAATAAATAAAATCTTAAAAAAAATTTAACAGAGCCTCAGAGACTTGAGGGACACCATCAAACATACCAACATATGCATAATAGGAATGTCAAAAGGAGAAGAAAGATGGAAAGGGGCAGGAAATATTTGAAGAAATAGCTGAAAGCTTCCAAAATTTGATGAAAGTGTTAGGCTACCCTTCAACATTCTCCAAGTAGGCTAAACAAAGAGATCCACACTTAGACACATATTAATCAAACTGTCTAAAGACAAAGATAAGAAAGAATCTTGAACGCAGCAAGAGATAAATGTCTCGGGCGCCTGGGTGGCTCAGTTGGTTAAGCGACTGCCTTCGGCTCAGGTCATGATCCTGGAGTCCCTGGATCGAGTCCCGCATCGGGCTCCCTGCTCGGCGGGGAGCCTGCTTCTCCCTCTCCCACTCCCCCCTGCTTGTGTTCCCTCTCTCGCTGTGTCTCTCTCTGTCAAATAAATAAATAAAATCTTTAAAAAAAAAGAGAGAGATAAATGTCTCATTATGTATAATTGGTCCTTAGTAAGATTAATAGCTTATTTCTCATCAGAAACCACGGAGGCTAGAAGGCAGTGAGAAGACATATTCTAAATGCTGAAGAAAAGGGGGGAAAACCCTGCCAGCCAAGAATTATATATCCAACAAAACTACGATCATTCAGCCGTAGAGAAAAAGTACTGATCCCTGCTTCAACATGGATGGACCTTGAAAACCTTATACTAAGTGAAAGAAGCCAGACACAAAACTCACATTTTGTATGATTCCATTTGTACAAAATATGCATCATAGGTAAATCCATAGAGACAGAAAGTGAATTAGTGGTTTTGGGGTGTGTGTGAGTAAAGTGGAAATGGGAGTGACTACTTGGTGACTATGGGGTTTTGTTTTGGGGTGATGGTGGCACAGCATCCATGACACTGTGAAAGCACTAATTGCTACTGAATTGTACAGTTTATTTTTTAAAAAGATTTTATTTATTTATTTGACAGAGAGAGAGAGAGCATAAGCAGAGGGAAGGGCAGAGGGAGAGGGAAAAGCAGGCTCTCCGCCAAGCAGAGAGCCCGACGTGGGGTGTGATCCCAGGACCTTGGGATCATGACCTGAGCCGAAGGCAGATGCTTAACCAACTGAGCCACCCAGGCGCCCCTGAATTGCACAGTTTATTATTTTTATTTTTTTAAAGATTTTATTTATTTATTTGACAGAGAGAGAGTTAGTGAGAGCAGGAACAC
>NW_023270855.1:53138276-53173104 GCF_011800145.1 Mirounga leonina | reverse complement strand
AGAGCAGGAACACAAGCAGGGGGAGTGGGAGAGGGAGAAGCAGGCTCCCCGCTGAGCAGGGAGCCCGATGTGGGGCTCGATCCCAGGACCCTGGGATCATGACCTGAGCCAAAGGCAGACGCTTAACGACTGAGTCACCCAGGCGCCCCTAAAATATTTTTATTTATTTATTTGACAGAGACACAGCGAGAGAGGGAACACAAGCAGGACGAATGGGAGAGGGAGAAGCAGGCTTCCCACGGAGCAGGGAGCCCAATGTGGGGCTCGATCCCAGGACCCTGGGATCATGACCTGAGCTGAAGGCAGATGTTTAATGACTGAGCCATTCAGGTGACCCTGGGTTTTTTTTTTTTTTTAAGATTTTATTTATTTATTTGAGAGAGAGAGAGAGAGCAAATGAGCGGGGAGAGAGGCAGAGGGATAGGGAGAAGCTGAATCCCCACTGAGCAGGGAGCCCAACGTGGGGCTCAATCCCAGGACCCCAAGATCATGACCTGAGCCGAAGGCAGACGCTTAATGGCCGAGCCACCCAGGAGCCCCTGAATTGTACAGTTTAAATGGTAAATTTTATGTTATGAGTATTTCATTGCAATAAAAGAAATAAAAGGAGCCTTTCAGGATGAAGTGCTAGAACACTAGATGGTTTCTCAAATACACATGAAGAAATAAAGACTCCCCATAAAGGTAACTACACAAGTAAATATAAAGACAGTATAAATGTAATTTTTGTTTGTAACTTCTTTTTCTCCCACCTGATTTGAAAGACAACTGTATAATGCAGTAATTAGAAATCTAAGTTGATTGGCACACATGCATGGAGATGTAATTTGTGATAATAACAGCATAAAGGGAGGGAAAATGGAACTATAAAGGAGCAAAGTTTTGTATACCATTAAAACTAAGTTGGTATTAATCCAACCTAGATTGTTACAAATGAAGATGTTAATAGTAATCTCCAGGGCAACCACTGAGAAAATGCTTCAAAAGTATATAGTAAAAGAAACATGAGAATAAAATGATACACTAGAAAATATCTAATTAACACAAGAAAAGGTAGGACTGGAGGAACTGAGGACAAAAAAGACATAAGACATATAAAAAACAAATATCAAAATGGGAGATATAAGCCCTACCATATCAGTAATTACATTAAATAGAAATGAACTAAACTCTCCAATTAAAAGGGAGAGATTGACTGTGACCTCAGCTGCAGCAACTTCTTGCTAGACACATCTCCAAAGGCAAAGGAAACAAAGGCAAAAATGAACTACTGGGACTTCATCAAGATAAAAACTTTTGCACAGAAAAGGAAACAGTCGACAAAACCAAAAGACAACCGACAGAATGGGAGAAGATATTTGCAAAATACATATCAGATAAAGGGCTAGTATCCAAAATCTATAAAGAACTTATCAAACTCAACACCCAAAAAACAAATAATCCAATCAAGAAATGTGCAGAAGACATGAACAGACACTTCTCCAAAGAAGACATCCAAATGGCCAATAGACTCATGAAAAAATGCTCAACATCACTCGACATCAGGGAAATCCAAATCAAAACCACAATGAGATACCACCTCACACCAGTCAGAATGGTTAAAATTAACAAGTCAGGAAACGATAGATGGTGGTGAGGATTTAGAGAAAGGAGAACCCTCTTATACTGTTAATGGGAATGCAAGCTGGCGTAGCCACTCTGGAAAACAGTATGGAGGTTCCTCAAAAAGTTGAAAATAGAGCTATCCTATGACCCAGCAATTGCACTACTGGGTATTTTCCCCAAAGATACAAATGTCGCAATCCAAAGGGACACCTGCATCCCAATGTTTATAGTAACAATGTCCACAATAGCCAAACTATGGAAAGAGCCCAGATGTCCATAGACCGATGAATGGGTAAAGAAGATGTGCCTTATATATACAGTGGAATACTACTCAGTCCTCAAAAAAAAAAGAAAAAGAAAAAAGAAATCTTGCCATTTGCAATGATGTGGATGGAACTAGAGGGTATTATGCTAAGCGAAATAAGTCAATCAGACAAAGACAATTATCATATGATCTCATATGCAGAATTTAAGAAACAAAACAGAGGATCATGGGGGAAGAGAGGAAAAAATAAAACAAGATGAAGTCAGAGAGGGAGACAAATCATAAGAGACGCCTAATCATAGAAAACAAACTGAGGGTTACTGTAGGGGAGGGGGGGAATGGGGTAACTGGGTGATGGACATTAAGGAGGGCACGTGATGTAATGAACACTGGGTATTATATAGGACTGATGAATCACTGATTTCTACCTCTGAAACTAATAATACATTATATGTTAATTAATTGAATTTAAATTTTTAAAAATTTTACAAATAAAATAAATGGTGGTTGACCAATCAAAAAAAAAATCTACCTCATTCCCTGAACCAAAAAATGTAGCCTTAGATAAAAAATATAAATTGTGGGGCACCTGGGTGGCTCAGCTGTTAAGTGTCTGCCTTCGGCTCAGGTCATGGTCCCCGGGTCCTGGGATCGAGCCCCACATCGGGCTTTCTGCTCAGCAGGAAGCCTGCTTCTCCCTCTCCCACTCCCCCTGCTTGTGTTCCCTCTCTCGCTATGTTTCTATCTGTCAAATAAATAAATAAAATCTTTAAATATATATATATATATAAATTGCTTGAGACTAGAATAGGGAGTTTGGAAAAAAAGAATATCCACATGGTCACAAGCACATTAAAATGTGCTCAACATCATTAGTCATGAAGGAAATATACATTCAGATCATAATCAATACCACTTTGTACCAATTAAAAAGGCTAAAATGAAAATTAAGGGCAATACCAAGAAATACGTAACAATTAGAACAATTGTTTGGCAGTATCTACTAAAGGAGAATATGTCCATGTACACTGTAATCTCAAAATTCCACTCCTCGATATATAGCCAACAGATTTATGTATATACGTGCACCAAATAACACATTAAAAAATGTTTGTAGTATGCTTGGCGTGGAGTCCGCTTGGGATTCTTTCCCTTTCTGTCTCTCAAATAAATAAATACATTTTTTAAAAAGGTAGGGATTGACAGAATGGATAAAAAGATGATCCAATTATATGCTGTCTGCTGGGAACTCACTTTAGATTAAAAGAGAGAGAGAGAGAGATAGTAACATGTAACCAATGGAATCAGGTAGGAAACCAGGAGTCCATACATACATAAATTGAGAGTTTGATACACACAGTTTCAAAGTGACTCTCTACAAAATACTTAGTAATTACAAAGGGGGAAAAGAGTAATTGCTTAATGGAGTGGTTAAGCAGGGACTCAGAGGTCCACCTGCCTGAGCCCCACCACTTACAAGCTATGTGACCTCAGGCAGTTGCTTTCTCTCTCTGTTTCTCAATTTCCTCATCTGTCAAGCCAGATAATAACTGTATCTTTCTCCTAGGGCTCTTATGAGAACTGTTAGTCAAAGACCACCAGGAACACACCTGTGGTTGAACAAATGCAGATTTATTACTTGTTTCCACAAGGGAGAACACACCCCGTGCGGAACCGTGAGACACCTGCTAAGGGCCATCACTACTGAGTATCTGCTATTAGAACAGGCAATTTATACCCCACGGCTAGCCCACAGTGTTAAACCTCAGAAGAACAGTGCAAGGCAGGGTGATGGTCCCATTTCACAGCGGAGGAAACTGAGACCCTGACAAGGCAAGGCCAATGGTGGCGGGACTCGCAAGGGGTTGGAGCAGTGCTTTTGGACACCAAGTGACCATGCCAGCTCTTGCCCCCACCCTCATGTCCTCTCTTCTAGTTGTGTCAGCACTTCATTCTTCCACCCACTGTTCTGGGAGAAAGCAATGTCCTGTTTCTTGTTCTTCCTGAACTGGGGAGGAATGTTCCTGAGGAGGGGCTGCCAGGGCAGCACGTGGGGTTATAAAAACCGTCATAGGGAGAGGAGCCCGAGAGAAGAGGAGAATGGCAGAGATGTGTGACTCCAAGGAGCCAGGGGACCCCGGTGAGGCTGAGCCCCCACTCAGGGGTGGTGGTAGGGAGGACAGGGCTCCAGCGTCCCCGGGGGGTTTGGGGCTGGCCTCCAGCTTGCAGTCCTCGCAAACAAGGCTTGGCAGCCTTCGAAGCTCAGCTGAGTGTGTTCTGTCCTGTTCAGAGGAGGAGCTGTTTGGGGGCCAGAGAGTAAAGAAGAAATACACCGGACGACTCAGGAGCTCAAGGAGCTTGCCAGGTACCGAGGCGGGTGGTTCGGGGGGCAGGCATCTGGGGAAGGGGCAGCTGGGAGGCCCCCTCCAGCATGGGTGGGTGGGGCAAGGTCTGTCCCTGAGAACCTCGGCTCTGCCCATTTGCCGGTCCTGCAGAGTGTCTGACCCGGGCCCAATTGCCTCTGCTGCTTCTTCTCATCTCTTTGGGCTTCCTCATGCTCCTGGTGACCACCCTGGTTCAAGGTGAGTCAGGGGCTGGGGGCTTGGAGTCTTGGGTCCCTTTAGGTCTTTGCCCTATCCCACAGTCCCCAGACCCACTAGGGCTTGGGCATTTGAGCTCCACATCGCCTTCTGTGTGACGGTCCGCTCGTTACTACCCCGCTCTGAGCCTGTGTCCTTATCTTCGGGATGCAGCTCATCTTCCTCCACAGGCAACTTAAATTCCCAGAGAGACCTGGAAACCAGATTCGACACAGGGTCAGGCCTACAGATGGTGCTGATAAAGGGGAATTCTCTGCTCTGTTGTAGTCTCCAGGATTCACCAATCCCTGCAGAAAGAGATGTGGGACCATCAGGAGAGCCCCAGCCAAGGTGAAGGGCTGAACGCAGGGCTCGGGGTGGGAGAGGGCTCAGAGGCTGTGTGACTTTGGATGAGCCACCGCCTGCCCCCTCCACCCCTTCACCCCTCCATCCCCCCCACCCCACCCGACCCAGTAGGGTTGAAGGTTGGGGAGGAGACTGGATCCCTGGATGAGACCCTGAGGGCAATGTCAGGCAAGTTATTCTCTGAGTCTCAGTTTTTTTTATTTGCATAATGGACTCTTGGGGTCACTGTGAAATCTATAGATAGGTTCTCATGGGGCCCTCTCTGCACTAAGCACACACTGGGTGCTTCATAATTAAAGTCCTTCTTCCAGTGGGTGTTTCTCAGGAGCTGACACGCTCAGACCTGGAGGAGATCCTCCAGCAGCTGACCTGGATGAATGTCACCCTGGGTAAGGGTCAGACACCAAGGTCGGGAGGGAGTTTGGGGATCACATGTGGGGCTGGAACTCACTTTCTATGGCTCCCCACCTGAGGAGGGCAGAGCTGGGATCTCTCACATGGATTTTTTGGGGACTGAGCTGAGAGCTGAACTTAGGGGGTTCTCAGAGCTGATGCAGGTGCTGGGGGGCCTGTCCGCCCCACCCCCACTCTCCTCCCCAGCTGGCCTCTGCCGCCCCTGTCCCTGGAAATGGGAACTCTTCCAGGGAAGCTGCTACTTCTTCTCCCAGACCCAGAACATCTGGAAAGATGCCATCTCCGCGTGTCAGAACTTGAGGGCCCAGCTGGTGATCATCAGCAGTACTGAGGAGCAGGTGGGCCGGGCTGAGTTCCCGTCTGGGGCGGGGCCATGTGAGTGTCAGCAAAAAAGCCGTCTGTCCCTCTTCTGCTGTCTGAGAGACGGAGGCCCAGGGGCAGCTGGGGCGGGGAGGTGGGCAGGGAAGGCTTCCTGGAGGAGGCCCCACGGTGGGCTTGGGAAGGTCACGTGAGAGAAGACCCCGCATGATAGGAGCCCATCTGTGGACAGAAAGGGGACTCAGCGCACTCCTGAGCCCATACGTAATGTCCCCCCAGATACAAGTTAACACATTTCCACATGTGTGTGCCCATTAACACACAACCACAGCATACACACGCATGTGAACACATGCAACTTGAGTGAGGGCTATAGGCTGGACCGCAGGAAGTCTTTCATGGGGGGCGGGGGATAACCGTGGGGATGTGGGCAGACATGGGGCGGGTGACAGCTTGCTGCCCCTCCCCCCACCCCCACCGCCCCCGCCGTCCCTCCCCAGAAATTTCTGAAGTCTTGGAATACAAGAAATAACCAGCGCACCTGGATCGGCCTCAGTGACCACCACAACGAGGGTTCCTGGAAATGGGTGGACAACTCTTCCCTGCAACTCAGGTGACCTCCTAGAGAAAATGGCCCAGGATGCGTGCGCAGGGAAACCCAAACCGGGGGTGCTCAGACCCTGGATTGGAAAGCATGCCCAGAGGAGCTTGGTGGAGATACAGAGTCCTGGCTCCATCCCAGGGTGGGAGAGTCTGATTCTATAAATCTAGGCATGGGCCCAGGAGTCTGCATTTTTTACTTTGCCAGAGCTGATTCCGATGGAAGGGGTGTTTGAACCCTCATTTTGAAAGCACTGCCTCTGAATCCTCACCACTCTCTGGCTGGTCCTTGGACTTTCGCTGCCCAAGGCCAGGGACCCACTCTTCCAAAGGGGGGTATTGTGGGCTGGGGGGGTGGTCTCTGGGTGGAGTAGGGGGCTTATGGATTTGATGGTGTTCACAGCTTCTGGAAAGAAGGGGAACCCAACAACCATGGAGACGAGGACTGTGTAGAATTGTACAGCGATGGCTGGAATGATAACAGATGTAGTGTGGAAAACTTCTGGACGTGCAAGAAGCCCTTGTCTCCCTGCCCTGGCTCCTGAGGGCCAATGCTCCCCCTCCCCACCTGTCTCCAGAGATTAGGCAGCTTGGACATTCTGCTTGTTTCCCTGGCCGCATTCTTTCTGCTTCTCCCTCTGGTGAATTGCCATCCTCCTCTTGCATGGAGGTCTTTGCAATCCTGAGAGAGTGTCTGAGACCCTCTTCTCCTCTAAGGCCTGTCCCTCCATAGGCTATAGACCTCTCCCTTCTTCTGTTGATGGTCTCCACCTCCCAACTCCCCCCATGACATCTCCTTAATAAAGTTGCACATTGCATTTTGTGCTCCATTGAACTTATGTCTATTTTTTAAAAAGATTTTATTTGTTTGACAGAGAGAGAGAGAGAGACAGCAAGAGAGGGAACACAAGCAGAGGAGTGGGAGAGGGAGAAGCAGGCTTCCCGCGGAGCAGGGAGCCCGATGTGGGGCTCGATCCCAGGACCCTGAGATTATGACCTGAGCCGAAGGCAGATGCTTAAAACTGAGCCACCCAGGTGCCCCCAACTTACGTCTATTTTTTTGCCACTGTTTCAGTTACTATAGTTTTATACTATATACTATACTTTATACTTTATATTTTATACTATACTATAGTTGTATATATTATGTTTGATGTAAACGAAGACATTGTTGTCTTTCTACATGTTTCTCTCTACTGCTGTGTATATCTTATTTCGCGGATACAGTTTTGAATTAATTTGTAATGTTGGGAATATACATATATACATGTAGGTATGTACATGTCTGTGTGTCTGTCTGTCTTTCAATCTATCTATGTGTTCATTCATTCCTGAACACATAATCTCTTTATGAGGTACCTTTAAAATGTCTTTCAGTAAAGTTTTGTGACTTTCGTCATACAAATTTTTAAAAAACGTTATTTCTGAATGTGAGTGTTAGTTTCCTATTGATGTTGTAACAAATTACCACCAACTTAGGGGCTTAAAACAACACAAATGCATCTCTTACAGTTCCCCACGTTCGGTCTCTTATTGTCTTTCTGTCCTTAACCTTTTTGACAGACTGTCCCCCAATTTGAGTTCATCTGTGTTGTTGGTTTTTTTTCTTTTTCTTTCTTTTTTTTTTCTTTCTTGCTTGTTTGTTTGTCTCTCATAATTACACTGAGGTTAGTTATCCTTTTTGGCAAAAATACTGCAGAGGTGATGTTGTGTCCTTCCTAGCGCCTCATCTCAAGGGTTACACAGTGTCGATATGTCTTGATATTGGCGATGCTCACCACAATTACTTGGTTAAGGTGGTGCCTGTCACTTTCCTCCCTTCCTAAGTTAATATTTTCCCCTCGGTAATGAATAAATATCTTGCGAGGAGATACTTTGAGACTTCGAAAATATTCGATTTTGCATAAAATTCCCATCCACTCATTTTGGCATCCATCAGTGGATTGTCTGTGGTAATTATTTCAGTAGTGATTTTCTTAATTATTCTACATTTATTTGTTTGTTTATTTATTTTAAGATTTTAGCTTGACGTAATCTTTACATCCAACATGGGGCTTGAACTCATGATCTCAAGATCAAGAGTCGCACATTTCACTGACTGAGCCAGCCAGGTACCCCACAATCATTTCTTTTCTTGCTCAAATTGTTCCAGCTTTGGCCATTAAGAATTCCTTCAGGGGGTGCCTGGGTGGCTCAGTTGGTTAAGCGTCTGCCTTCGGCTCAGGTCATGATCCCAGGGTCCTGGGATCAAGCCCCACATCCGGCTCCTGGCTCAGCGAGGAGCCTGCTTGTCCCTCTGCCTGCCGCTCCCCCTGCTTGTGCTCTCTCTCTCTTTCTCTCAAATAAATAAAATCTTAAAAAAAAGAATTCTTTCAGGTTTACATCTTGTTTTTCCTAGCCCCAGATCTGGGATCAACCAGTCCTCCAGTGAGCTCTGGTTCCTTTTTTTTAGAGACGGTACTTAGGAACCAAGATCTGTGGGCTATTTATTGTTTTGTTTTTACCATCTTAAAAGGTACAATTCAGTGGCATTAAGTACATCCCACCATCCATCTCCTAAACTTTTCCATCCCCCGCATCATTGGGCTTCCTGCTTAGCAGGGAGTCAGCTTCTCCCTCTCCCTCTGCCCCTACCCCCACTCGTGCTCTTACTCTCTCTCGCTCTCAAATAAATGAATAAATAAAATCTTTAAAAAAAAAAAAAAAGAAACTCTGTCCCCACTAAACACTAACACCCCATCTCCCTTGCCTGGTCCCAGGTAACCTCTGTTCTACTTTCTGTATCTGAATTTGCCTATTCCAGGAACTTCATATAAGTGGAATTACACAATATTTGTTTTTTGTGTGTCTGGCTTCTTTTACTTGACATAATGTCTTCAAGGTTAATCTGTGTTCATAATGTCTTCAAGGTTCATCTGAGTTTTAGCATATGTCAGAGTTTCCTTCCTTTTTATAGCTGAATAATATCCGGTTATATGAATACCCCACATTTGTTTATCCATTCATCTGTTGATAGACATTTGGGTTGCTTCCACGTACCAGCTGTTGTAAATAGTGTTCCTATGAACATGGGTGTACAAATATCTGTTTGAGTCCCTGCTTTTAAATCTTGTAGGTACGTACTTAGGAGTGGAATTTCTTAATCATCTGATAACTCTATGTGTAACATTTTTTATAAAGATTATTTATTTATTTTTAGAGAGAGGGAGGAGCAGAGGGGGAGGAAGAGGGATGGCAAAGAATCTCAAGCAGACTGCGTGCTGAGCATGGAGCCCAGTGCATGGCTCAACCCCCAAGACCCCGAGATCATGACCTGAGCAGAAACAAAGAGATGGATGCCCAACAGACTGAGCCACCCAGGCGCCCCCTCTATGCATGACATTTTGAGGAACTGCCAAACTGTTTTCCACAGTGGTCACATCATTTTACATTCCCACCAGCAACGCATGAGGGTTCTAGTTTCTCCTTGCCAACACTGGTTATTTTTATTTTTATTTTTTGATAATAACTATCCTAGTAGATGTGAAGTGGTATCTCATTGTGGTTAGGTATGCTTTTGATTTGGGAGTGTCCATTGCTATATGTCTTCTCGGTGGGCACAGCTAGGAAACATATGCATGTATACTAACTGGTACACACACGCACGCACACTTCTGAGTTTATTTCTATATCTACTTATCTGTGTACATCTATTAAAAACCGGGAGTTCCAGGGGTGCCTGGCTGGATCAGCAGGTAGAGCATGCGACCCTTGATCTCAAGGTTGTGAGTTTGAGCCCCACGTTGGGTATAGAGATTACTTTAAAAAACAAAAACAAACAAACAAACCCATGATTTCATACCAATACCCTACTTCCAGTCCAACATCACATAATTCATTCTGGCCTTTCCTTGTCCTTATTTGTAACTTCTTTCTCCAACAGTGAGAAACCTGGTGCTCATTATTCACAATATATTTGCTAATAGTCTGCTCAATCCTAGAATACATAGGAAGTAGTTACAGAATTTCTAATTCGTACCTCTGTGAGCAACAATTATCCTGTTGTTGGATGAAGTATATCCTCTTATGGCTTCTTCAGGCAAGACAAGGGGTACAGAGTTCCTTAACGTCTTGTGTGCAGTTGAAGGACAGCTGGGCTAGGTAGCAAATCCTTGGTTCACACTTTTGCTCACTGGGTTTTTTGTTTTCTTTTGTTTTTTAATTTTTATTTTTTTAAAGATCTTATTTATTTGAGGGAGAGAGTGAGAGAGAGCACAAGAAGGGGGAGGGTCAGAGGGAGAAGCAGACTCCCCGCTGAGCAGGAAGCCTGACGTAGGACTTGATCCTGGGACTCCGGGATCATGACCTGAGCCGAAGGCAGTCACCCAACCAATTGGGCCACCGAGGCGCCCTTGTCTTGTGGTTTGTTTGTTTGTTTGTTTGTTTGTCTGTTTTTTAAATGACGCTCATTGTTGTCTCATTTTGAATGTTAGTCTTGAAAAGTTTTTTTTTTTTTTTTAAAGATTTTATCCATTTGACAGAGAGAGACACAGCGAGAGAGGGAACACAAGCAGGGGGAGTGGGAGAGGGAGAAGCAGGCCTCCCGCTGAGCAGAGTCCGATGTGGGGCTCGATCCCAGGACCCCGGGACCATGACCCGAGCTGAAGGCAGATGCCCAACAACTGAGCCACCCAGGCGCCCCAAGTCTTTTTTTTTTTTTTAAGATTTTATCTATTTATTCATTTGAGAGAGAGAGCACAAGCAGGGGGAGCAGCAGAGGGAGAAGGAGAAGCAGATTCCCCACTGGCAGGGAGCCCAGTGGGACTTCATCCCAGGACCCTGAGATCAGGACCAGAGCTGAAGGCAGTGGCTTAACCTACTGAGCCACCCAGGTGTCCCTAGTCTTGAAAAGTCTTATGGCAGTCAAATTCTTTTGACTTGGTAAATTATTTGATATGGAGCATTTGAGGATTTTATCTTAATCTTTGAAATTGAATAGTTTTAAAATAGGTCTCAGAGTTGGCTATGCTGGGTTAATTTTCTTAGGTTCCTGGTGAGCCTTTTTTTTTTTTTTTTTTGAAGTTTTTTTTTTTTTTTTTGAGAGAGAGAGAGGGCACATGAGGGGGGGGGGGGTCAGAGGGAGAAGCAGACTCCCTGCCGAGCAGGGAGCCCGATGCGGGACACAATCCCAGGACCCTGGGATCATGACCCGAGCCGAAGGCAGTTGCTTAATGACTGAGCCACCCAGGCGCCCCTTGGTGAGCCTTTTTAATGTGTAAATTCAGGTGATTTTCTATTTCTGAAATTTTTTTGATTATGGTTTAAATATTCACTCTGTTTAATTGTTTTCACTTTCTTCTTCAGGACTCCAATAATATACACGTTATTCCTTCAGTGACTGGAATTCCATTTCAATCCATTTCTTCCTGGCCCTATTTTTTTTCCCAAGGATTTTATTTACTTAGAGAGAGAGAGCGCGCAAGCAAGGGAGGAGCAGAGGGAGAGGGAGAGGGACAAGCAGACACGACGCTGAGCAGGAGCCCAATGCAGGGCTCAATCCCAGGACTCCAAGATCATGACCTGAGCCAAAGTTAAATGCTTAACTGACTGAGCCACCCAGGTGCCCCACCCTGGCCCCATTTTACTTCTTTCTCAGTGTCATTGTTACTCTTTGATGTTTTCCTGCCTCTCTCCACTGCCCTTTATCAAATTTTTGTTGGGGTTTATTCTTTCTTGAGTACCTTACAATTTTTTCTATATATCTGAGATAATTTTGCCTTTTTATTCCATTTCCTTCCTGAGTTGGTTGGACTCTCTTTTCATTTATCCCTGCCCATGTCAGCATTTTAGTATTTGATTTTTTTTTTTTTTTTTCAGAGACAGCGCGAGTGAGGGAGTGTGTGATTGGGGGTGGGGGCAGAAGGAGTGGGAGAGAGAATCTTAAGCAGGCTCCACACACAGCACGCAGCCCGACTTGGGGCTCGATCTCATGACCCTGAGATCATGACCTGAGCTGAAATCTAGAGTCTGATGCTTAACCAACCGAGCCACCCAGGCGCCCCCTGAATTTTTGATATAAGGAGTTTTTTTTTTTTTTTTCTTATTGGCAAATGCCTGATGGACTACACAGTATTGTTTGGAAAGTTGACTTACAAAATCCTTCTACTTCTTGACTCCTTTCAGGGGTACTTTTTCCCTCGTTCATTTATGTGGATTTTCATTTCCTGAATTTTTGCAATTACTCTCTGTGGACTTACTATGTTCCTTTCGCTCATTTTTTTGTTACTGGGACTGGTCTCTGAGCTATGCAGTTCAATGTCTCCCTCTTCTGTCAATGCAGCAAATCAACTTAATTTAGTGTTTGTTCTGTTTTGTTGGTGTCAGGAATAAAGGTTGAGAGACCTCCAATTTCTGTGGATTACTTTGCTAGTTTCCCATTTTTGTATCCGTTGCGCTTTTTCTCTGTTGTTCAGGTGTGAAATTGTTCTGTTTTGTTGGTGGCAGGAATGTAAGTTGAGAGACCTCCAATTTCTATAGTTTTCTTCTGTCTTGAAGGGTCCTACATTTGCCCCTTCCATTCCTCTTCACCACCAGACTTCCAATGAGCTCTTCTCTCTTCCTTTTTCTTTTTCCTTTCCCCAGAAGCTATGCATTTGGAACACTGTCCCTTTAATCCATTCCTTTTCTGGAATCCACACTCTGATCTGCTCGGACATCATTGCAGTATTTTCAGACTTAGGGTTAGCTTCGTCTTTCTGGAACTAGTCCTAGATCAACCTTAGATTACTTTGCTAGTTTCCCATTTTTGTATCCGCTGCACTTTTTCTCCACTGTGCAGTCATGAAGCACAAGGGTGGGGGTCTCATGCTTCACTTCCATGATTCTTCACTTTTCCTCATGATCCTTTTACATTCTGGCATTCTCTGTGTTCAGGCTATGCCATAGTTTGCTTTCCCCTATTTTTGTGTTGCTTTGGGAAGAAATATTTGGGAAACAGGTAGATCTCCCCATGGCGGGACACTCTTGAGATTCTTCATAGCTGTTCTGATACAAATGGATAATGTTGCTAACCCCAAAAGACATGAGTAGCATTGGTAGTTTTTTCTAGGCTTGCGGAGGACTCCCTATTGAGTGAAACTTATTTGCCAGCCTGAGGATTGACCACTGCTGAACAAGAGGGGAGTCTGCAGTGGAGGGTCGGATGTGGGCAACAGAGATTATGACAATCAGTAAGCAACTGCTATTTCTAGACACATAGGGTACTGAGGAAAGGCTAAGTAACAGCTAGTAGTTCAGCACTATTCACAGTAGGCAAAAGGAGGAAACAGCCCAAATGCCCATCAACCGATGAACGGATAAACAAAAGCTGGTCTATTCATGTAATGGGATATTATTCAGTCCTAAAAAGGAACTAAGTACTGGCACCTGCTACAACATAGATGAACTTGGAAAACATTATGCTCAGGAAGAGAAGCCAGGCACAAAATGTCACACATAGGAAATGTCCAAAGCAGGCAAATCTTCATAAAGGCAGAAAGCAGATTTGTGGTTGCCAGGGGCTGGAGGAGGGGAGGGAGAGTAAGTGCCAATCGATCCAGGATTTCCTCTTTCTGGTGATGAACAAGTTCTGGAACTAGAGAGTGGGGATGGTTGCACAACACTGTGAATGTGCTTTAATTCCACGGCACTGTACGCTGGAAAGTGGTAAAAATGGTCAGATTCGTGTTATGTGTATTTTACCCCAATTAAAAGGAAATTAACATTTTGCTAAATCTCTTCTGGTCTGTCCATTTGGGGATCTATGAGGAGGTTGGATGCATCAGTCGGCATCCCTAAAATGACAGGTTCCTGCCAGATGTGAGAAAGCGGGGAGGTCCTTCTCTTGCCCACCTTCATGGCCCCATGACTGACCTTGTGGCCAGGGCCACCCTTCTTGGTGTAATGTCTATAAGATTCTTCTCCAGTTATTGACTATGGATATCATCTACTGGCTATTTGGGAAGCTTCCTTTCTTGTAAAAATCAGATGGAAATTTCTAGACCCCTGTGGGCAGAGAGACTAGCTTAAAGGGCTTTGGTATCTATTCCCAACTAAAACACACACGGCCATTGTTACCATGCTATTACGTACTGAATATTTGTGGCCCCACCCCAGTGCATATGTTGAGGCCCTAATCTCCAGTGGGGTGTTATTTGGAGGTGGGGCCTTTGGGAGGTAATTAGGCTGAGATGAGTTCATGAGGATGGGGCCCTTGTGATGGGATTAGAGCCCTCCTAAGAAGAGGAAGAGACACCAGAGCTCCCTCTCTCCTTCTTGAGAAGCACAACACAAGGCAGCTATCCGCCCACCAGGAGGAGAACCCTCACCAGGAACCAAATCTGCGGGCACCTTGATCTTGGACGTCCTCAGCCTCCAGAACAATGTTGTTTATAAGCCACCCAGTCTATGGTATTTTCTTAAAGATTTATTTATTTATTCACATTTTTTAAAGATTTCTTTCTTTATTTGAGAGAAAGAATGTGCAAGTGGGGGAGGGGCAGAGGGAGAGAGGGAGAATCACAAGCAGACTCCTCACTGAGTGCGGAGCCTGACACAGGGTTCAATCTCACAACTCTGAGATCATGACCTGAGTCGAAATCAAGAGTTGTACACGTAGCTGACTGTACCACCCAGGTGCCTCTATTTATTTATTTTAAAGAAAGAGAGAGAGAGCACGTGCACACGGGTGGGAGGGGGGAGTAGAGGGAGAGTCTTAAGCAGACTCTTCGCTGAGCTTGGAGCCTGATGCGTGGCTCGATCTCATGATCCTGAGATCACAACCTGAGCTGAAAACAAGTCAGAGCCTTAACTGACTGCACCACCCAGTCACCCCTATGGTATTTTTAAAATAGCAGCTTGAGCAGACTAAGGCATGCGCCTCTCATCCCATTCCTAAAAGCAAGGATTTAAAATGATCTCTCTGGGGCGCCTGGGTGGCTCAGTCGGTTAGGCAGCTGCCTTCAGCTCAGGTCATGATCGCTTGCTCTCTCTCTCCCTCTCAAATAAATAAATAAAATCTTAAAAAAAAAAAAGAAAAGAAAAAATTTATCTCCCTTTTCAGAGCTCAGGACTGGCTTTGTCCCTTTCAACTGTAAGGGTGAGTATCAGTCAGGATGTGTCTAGTTGTAAGTAAGAGAAAACAACACAAACAAATGTAAACAAAGGAACAAATGATTGAGTGGCTGAAGGTACTGTTTCAGAGTGAGCCCACAGATACTGCTAAGGACCCCACGCCTGCCCATCTCTACCTTCCCTGGTCTCCATCCCAAGTTACGGGCCGAATATTTGTTCAATTGTGATGACTGGTTGGCTTACCAGGAAGAAACGGGGCTTGCATGAGAAGTTAAATCTAGTTATCAGGAAAAAAATGACGTCCCCCCCACCCCCTGTTTTTCCTGGGCCTCATCCCAGACTCACTGAA
Organism: Mirounga leonina; assembly: GCF_011800145.1. NCBI lineage: Eukaryota > Metazoa > Chordata > Mammalia > Carnivora > Phocidae > Mirounga > Mirounga leonina. The sequence continues at coordinate 53,157,518 of NW_023270855.1, read as the reverse complement.
TTGGACTCTCTTGGGAGTGGGTTAAGAATACCCACTTTTATTTCCACATTTGGGTGTGGGTTAAGAATACCCACAATATTTTTTTCCACATTTCTTTTCACTCATATGTGGAATTTAAGAAACAAAACAGATGAACATGGGGGAAGGGGAAGAAAAATAAAATAAGATAAAGACAGAGAGGGATGCAAAACATAACAGATTCTTTTTTTTTTTTCCAAAGACTCCACTTACCCACTTGACAGAGAGAGACACAGTGAGGGGGGGAACACAAGCAGGAGGAGTGGGAGAGAGAGAAGCAGGCCTCCTGAGGAGCAGGGAGCCTGATGCGGGGCTTGATCCCAGGACCCTGGGACCATGACCTGAGCCGAAGGCAGATGCTTAACGACTGAGCCACCCAGGTGCCCCCAAACATAACAGATTCTTAACTCTAGGGGAAAAAACTGAGGGTTGCTGGAGGGGAGGTGGGTGGGGAGATGGGGTAACTGGGTGATGGACATTAAGGAAGGCATGTTATGTAATGAGCACTGGGTATTATATGCAACTGATGAATCACTAAATTCTACCCCTGAAATTAATACTACACTATATGTGAACTAACTTGAATTTAAATAAAATCTTGAAAGAAAAAAAATCTGCATTTTTTTCAGAATCTGCATTTTTAATAAGTGCCGCCCCAGAGACATGCAAATGAAAACCACGATGAGATATCCCTTTACACCCACTAGAATGGCTAGAATAAAAAAGATAGTAGCAAGTATTGTCAAGGATGTGGAGAAGTTGGAACCCTACAAGACATTCATAAGAGAGCACATCTTCAAAATTCTCATCATGAGAAAAAAAATGAGTAACTATATTAACTATGGAGCTAGATTGATTGTGGTGATCATTTTGCAATATATACATACATTGAATCATTATGTTGTACACCTAAAAGTGAGGCAATGTTATGTGTCAATTACAGCTCAATGAAACTGGAAAAAACTTTTTTCAAAGATTTATTTATTTTTTAGAGAGGGAGAGTGCAAGAGCTGGGGCGGGGGAGGGGCGGAGGGAGAGAATCTCAAGCAAACTCCCTGCTGAGTGTGGAGCAGGACGCAGGGCTTGATCTCACGGCCCTGAGATCATGACATGAGCCGAAACCAAGAGTTGGATGCTTGACTGCACCACGCAGGCATCCCTGGAAAAAAATTTTTAACAATGATAACAAAATAAATAGCTATCTGTGGTGTCTCTCATATTGTGCAATTCAATCACCTATCAAATGCTTAGTGGATACCAACCCCAACCCCGGGGCCATGGTGCAGCTCCTGACTGAGAAACAATGTCCCTGAGGGCCCAGTGCAGGGCAACGCACACAGCAGGTGTTTAATAACTGCAGTTTCTTTTTTTTTCTTTCTTGGCACAGTCTCCAGAGTACCAGGTCCCAGGGGCTGGAGGCTTGGAAGCAGGAGATCCAGCAAGAACTGACCCAGCTGAAGGCTGGACTGGGTGACTGGCAATCCCAGGGGGCCAGGCCACAGTAGGCACTAAATTAAGCCAGTCCCTTGTTCTGGGTTCCCTGCTTCTCCCAGTCCAGAGGAGATGGGGCCAGGACTCCTGAGTTCCCCTGGGCCTGGGGGGAGGGTGGGAAGTGGGAAGTGCAGAATGAAGGAAGGACCCCCAACTCTCAAGGGATTGAAGAGTGGGCAGACCCAGGGTCTGGGGCATCTTAGGCTGAGTCCCAGCCCTGCCGCACCTGCCCCAAGAGCCGGCCTGTGCTGCCCCATCCCTGGGGGATGGACGTTCTTCCAGAGAAACCGTTCCTCCTTCTCCAACTCCCAACAGAACTGCCACAACTCCGTCCCTGCTGCCAGGAAATGGGGACCCAGCTCGTCATCACTGAAAGTGCCGAGGAGCAAGTACACCTGTCCAGTGAGCCTGCCTGACCCGGGACATGCACCTAGCCACTGGCCAACTGGGAACAAGACAGCCAGAGGGGATTTTCTGGATGAGAGGCTGCTGGCTCCACTTGGAAGGGTGGGGAGAAGGATGATATGAATCGGGCATCCTGCAAGGAGACACAGACGAGATCTGAACACATAACACATAAATAAGCCTCCTCGGTATGCTGGCAAATATTTAACAACTAGCTCTCTGGAGGGAGAGGGGAAATAAGTCCAGACTTGAAGTGTTCGTGTTTCCCTGGTGTACATCCTGTCCCTGTGGCTGATTTCAAGCCATTAACACGATGCCCCTCAACTCGGAGCTTAAAAGAGACACATGGGGGCAAGCTCTCAGGAACTGGCTTGATTTGGTTCCAGCACTTTAAACGTAGGCATGAGTAAGTTCATGGGCACGTGCTTAGCACATGTAAAACACATAAACACGCAGTATTACCGAGTGCGTGTGATGAGGGACCCGTTGTGTGCCTGAGTCTGCAAGTTGGAACGTACAGCTCAGAGGATGCACATGGGAGAGGCGCTCAGGACCCGGCATTCCAGAAGGTGTAACCTGCGAGGGACTGGGAAGATGCTGAGCCTGGAAAGCAGAGGGGGGAGTGGGGGGGTTGTTCAGAGCCCCGTCCTGACTTCCCGTCCTACAGCTGCAGACTTCCAAGAGAAACCGCTTCACCTGCAGGGGGCTCTCAGACGTGGAACTCGAAGACAAGTCATGGGAAGGACGAGTCACCCCTCCTGCCCAGGTGAGTCTTGGGAGAAGGAAACACTCTATCAGGTGGGGAGTGGGGCTCTGAAACCCTGACCTGAGCTCTACCTGGGGATCCTCCCCCCAACCTGGCCCTTAGGGGGAAGAGTCTGGGATTTTTCCTGAGTTGAGGAAGGTGGTGTTCACATACCCGTGTTTGGATAAGATGGCAGGTGCCCCCAAATTCCACCATCAGAGCTGCAAGAAGGAAGAGCTTGCGGTCCAGGTGCATGCTTTAAAATGTAGTCTTTAACAGAATTTCTGGGGCATAGTAAGGCCAGTAGATCAGATTGGCATTGAAAAGATAGTTGTTATAGTCGTAGATCCCAAGAGAGGCACACCCAACGTTTCACAGAGGGTTACATCGGGAAGCACCAAGGCCTCTCAGGAGGCAGTTGGCAGGGGACTGTGGGCAGGAGCCTTTATTGAGGTTTTCCCAGGGAGGCATGGGCAAGGCAGGGTACGCAGGCTCGGGATTGGCTGGTGTGAGTATTTTCAGCAGGCTCTCATGTCTGGTACCTGGCCCTGGGGTGATTGGGGCAGGGGGATGGTAGCCCTGAGGGTGGGAGCCTGAGAAGGGAGGTGGTTGGGGGTGTGGGCTCTGGATTGGTTGGTGTGTATTGGAAACGCATGCCCCAGGGAGGAGGACTCCTCCCAGAATTGGAGGGGCACAACAAGGTTGGCAGGAGCCCCCCTCAAGGTGACTCAGGCACATCATCGTGCATGCAGGGCAGGTGCGAAAGCACCAAGTTAACAGAAGCTTGATTGACACGACGGGTCTGGGATGTGGGCTCATGTCCCGGACGGGCTTTGAGGCTTTGTGAAGTATTGGAATGAAGGAGAACCGGACAGCAGTGGGTGGGAGGACAGGGGAACTTAGGGGTTGCACCAAATGTGATTTTGGCAAAAAGCCCCCAGCCATCTGTTCCAGTGGCTAAAGGCTGGTCTCTGTCCTTGACTCTGTAGCCCCAACCCCACCTCTGTTGGTTCTGCAGAACCTCACCCATGTTTACACCAGAGTTCCTTCCCCCGGTCTGCGGGTGTGGAGATCTTGACAGAGCTCCAGGACTCTTCCCCCTCATATTCCTCATCCCTTGTGAGTTCAGTTCTGTCCTTCCTGTGATGGCATGAGGTTTCCCTTGGCTCGGAGGATGTAGTTCTGGGCACCCTGCTCTTTGGAGCTTAATAAAGTGACCAGGCATGGGATACAATCAGGGCTCGCTTGTTCCATTGATCTACTCTCTTCCTTGCCAAGATCACAGTTTGGATGGCTTTATGTAACTGCCATGTACCCTGGAGCTTTATCACATCCTTGCACACCCTCCATTCCCTCAACGTCCACCTGCCATTACCTGCACCCTTGATGGAGGGCCTTTTCTGGTTGCTGGAGCTCATCCCGAAGGACCAGGGAATGAATGCCGATGAGCAATGACCGTTATGAATCGGCGTATAGGTACCCCAGCTCCCTCCTCCCTCGGTGACATGGTAGACCCTGGGGGTGGGCCACCCAGATGCCCTTTCAAGGAAAGACATGCTGCCCCAGCTGCTTGGAGGTTTGTCGGCAGACTGGCCTCTCAACACCCTGGGGATAGACCCGCTGCAGAGAGCTGCCTCCCTTGAAGTCATGCCCCTTCATGGCACGGCTCACACCGCTGCAGGGGGACAAAAGTCTGGCCATGTTGGCTCAAACGTGGAGCCCATTCTGGTTTCAGATCTCCTGTGGGTGGAGTCAGCCGAGGCTGTTGTCAGACCTGCTTGGCTCAACTTCTCCCTCGGTGCATTTCTGCTTCCTTCCTGTGGTATAATAAAAAAAAAGAGATCTGGTCTTTGTCCCCAGTTCCGAATGTAAAAAAGTGTTCTGAGTTCTGTGAGCCGTTATAACAAATGACCTAAACCTGAGAGGGGGTTATGGGAACCCCCAAATTTGGAGTCAGCCAGGCAGAAGTGGGGGTAGCCTGGGCACCCCACTTGCAGCTGGTAGAGGGTGTCGGAATTGGAGAACTGCCTGGTGTAAAAATATGACACACACTTCCCCTCCCTTCCACGGATGCTGCTCCCAAGAATGCTCCCTCATAAATAAAACGAGTCCGCACCCAATTCCAGCGTAGGGCGTGTGTGTGTGTGGGGGGGGTTCCTCACACATTCAAGCAGTCCTCTGACATCGGCTGGGTGTCCTACCTGGAGTTAGTGCCAGACCCCACAGGTTAAGGGTTTGGTCCTACAGGACTGCCTCCCCACTTCCAACACCGACCTCAAGTCCAGGATGTCCGCTGTGCTTCCAACCGACTGGCTATAGATCATAGATCGGAAGTTTACTAATAAACCGAGCCGGTTTATTATAAAAGGATACAGTTCAGCAACAGCCAGATGGAAGGGGTGCGTAGGGCAGGGTATGGGGAAGGGGCAGGGGGCTTGCATTCTCTCCAGGCACCCCTCCCCTCCAGGTGCTCACCAACCTGGAAGCTCTCAGAACGCTGTCCTTTTGGATTTTTATGGAGGCTTCGTTAGACTCAGTTAATCAATCAATTGTGGTTGATTAAATCATTGGCCATTGGCGAATGATTCAACCTGCAGTCCTTCTCCCCTCCTCAGATGCTAGGGGCTGGGAATGAAAGTTTCAACCCTCTTATCACATACTTGGCTCCACTGGAAACCGGGACCACCCCCACCTTAGGTGACCTGAGGGCTTTCCAAAAGTCACCTCATTAACATAAGACACCTTTATCCTCTCATCACTTTGGAAATTCCAAGGGCTTTAGGAGCTCTGTGCCATATATATATTTCTTGTGATAAATAAACAAACTTCGTGTTATATTCCTGGGTCAGCTTCCCAGGAAAACCAACTTGCAACCGACGGGATCACTCGGAGGTGTGTTCTAGATCATCTCCCAGACGCCCCTAATGGGCTTCAGCCCCAGTTGCCCACATAAGCCCCCTCCTCATCAGTGCCCGCCCCGTACTGGCCTCCTCCTTTCCCTGTCCCACCTTCCCACGCTTTCAACAGGCGATTTCTCCCTGATAAACCACTTATAACCAAATCCTTGTCTCAGTCTCTGCTTCTGGGGAAACCAACATCTTCCAGGCATTCTTCTTCTCCATCAAAAGTGTTCTTTGTTATTCTTCTTAACATGATTCTTTTTTTTTACATTACCACGGCTTTGAATTTTTAATGTTCACATGGTTTTGAATGTGTGTTCACGCACACGGAACCAAAACATAACCATCCGTACAGTGAAAACGTTAGCTTCGTCTGTTCCCATCCTTGGGGCCCAAAGTGTTACGCTCCCTAGTTGTAACGTATTATAACTCAAATAATTCCCTTGGCAAGCTTGTTTTGATGTCTGTTTGGTGATCCTTCAAAAAAATGTTTAAAAATTTATTTGTTTTGGTTTGTTTTGTTGTTGTTGGGTGGCACTATTTTATTTCAAGTTTTTATTTAAATTCTAGTTAGTTAACATATATGGTAAAATTGGTTTCAGGTGTAGAATTTAGTGATTCATCACTTACATACAACACCCAGGACTCATCTCAAGTGACCTCCTTAATGCCCATTACCCCTCCAGGAACCCTCAGTTTGTTCTCTATCAGGACAAGTCTCTTATGGGGGCACCTGAATGGCTTAGTCGGTTAAGCGTCTGACGCTTGGTCTCACTTCAGGTCTTGATCTCAGGGTCATGAGTTCAGGCCCCTCACTGGACTCCACCTTGGGCATGGAGCTTACATTAAAAAAAAAAAAAAAAAGAGCCTCTTATGGTTTGCTTCCCTCTCTCTCTTTTTTTTCCCCTTCCCCTGTGTTCATCCGTTTTCTTTCTTAAATTCCGCATTTGAGTGAATAGGCAAAACACAGAGGATTTTTAAGGCAGTGAAACTACTCTGTAAGATACTCTACTGCTGGATGCACGTCATGAGCCATCTGTCCACACCCAGGGAGTGTTCAGGACGGAGAGAACCCTGGTGTCAGCTGTGGACCCTGGGTGATCATGACGAGTCAGTGTGGGTTCATCGACTGTGACAAAGATTCCCCTTTGGCACAGAATGTTGGTTAACAGGGGCAGCTGTGCACGTACGTGGTTTTCCTCACAGAGTGATTCCAATTAATTAGTGTAGAAGGAGTGAAGGAAGTAGGAGATCTCCGTAGAATGCCATGGTAATAATCACTGCAGGCAAGCCCCACAGACGGATGCTTACATGAACACGTGTGACTTTAACGAGAGAAACAGCATATTTGCACAGCCTCAAACTTGTGTTGTCTCCCCCTGAAAAATAGTTATTAATTACCGCGGTGGTGTTAACGCATGTTCACACGTTTTTAACAGCGCTCCCTGTGGGAAGAGGGAATTAATTCTCTTCCCCGGCCCCCCACCCCCGCCCCCTGAGTGGGGCCGACTTTGTGACTCACCTCATAGGAATAGAGCAGTGTTTATTAACTTCCTTTTTTAAAATTGTCCCCTCCCCAGTAGCCTTTTAAATATTTTCCCTCCTTGTCCCCTCATACCAAATGTCAAGGAGTACGATTTTGTTGGGTAAGGCTGAACTAAGGCAGGCACAAGGCATCGGAACACCTAAGATTTTTTGGTTTTGTTTTTTGCCCCCTTGGGGCAATGTCGCCCTTGTTGATAAGGCAAGGAATAGAATATGGAAAGGGAAAGATGGTGACTCTAGAGCGGAGGAACTCGGCGGCCGCCACCTTGACCGAGGTTGCCCTTCACCACACTGCCAGCGATGATCATGCGCATGCCATGTGCCCTCCTCTCTGAATTGATGTGGCGAGAAGAGCATTTCTCCTTCGCGCTATTCTTCTCTTCAAATCTATCACGTCAACCGAATCATAAGGAAACAGCAGAGGGGCACCTGGGTGGCTCTTTCGGTTGAGCATCTGACTCTTAATCTCGGCTCAGGGTGTGATTTCAGGGTCCTGGGATCGAGCCCCGCTTCAGGCTCCTGGTTCAGCAGGGAGTCTGCTTGTCTTCCTCTCCCCCTGCCCCTCCCCCTGCTCGCTCTCTCTGTCTCTGTCTCTCTCTCAAATGAATAAATAAATCTTTAAAAGAAAACCGCAGAAAACCCCGAACAGTGCCTGATGGCGACAGCTACTATTCACAACTACCAAGAGCATGAAAGACAAGAAAAGACCAGGAATCTGCCAGAGTTTGGGGGACCTTAAGGAGACTTGGCAGCTGAATTGTATCTCCCACTTAATTCCTACGTTGGAGTCCTAACCCCCAGGACCTCAGAATATGACTGAATTTGGAGATACTCTTTATAGAGGTGCTTAAGTTAAAATGAGGTCATTGGGGTGGTCATTAGGGTGGACTGGTGTCCTTATAAGAAGAGGAAGGGAGGACACAGACGTGCACAGAGGGACGACCCTGAGAGGACACGGGGAGGACACGGTGTCCACACGCCCAGGAGACACACCTCAGAAGGAACTAAATCTGCCGACAGCTTGATCTCAGACTGCCAGCCTCCTGAGGTGTGAGACAATACATTTCTGGTGTGCAAGCCGCCCCGTCTGTGGTCCTTTGTCACAGCAGTCCTGGGGAGCTAACACAACACCTAAATGCCACGTGGGATCCCGGATGCCATCCGCGAAGAAAAAGGACATCAGTGGGAAAACGTGAAATATAAATGAAGCCGAATGTTTCATTAATAGTATTACACCAATATTCCTTTCCTCTTTTTGACAAGCGTGACAGTAATGTCAGATGTTAACATGAGAGGAAGCTGAGTAAAGGGTAGACAGAACTCCCTGTACTATCATTATAATTCATCTGTAAATCTAAAATTATTTCCCAAAATAAAGAAATTGGGAAAAAAAAAACCCTAAAACCTAGGATTCCACTCCCAGGAGGTCCCCAGAGGAGTCCTGTCCACAGAGACAGAGAGAAGAGGGTGGGAGCCGGGGCTGGGGCAGGGGGTGGGGAGTCCGTGCTTCACGGACACAGAGTCTCAGTCTGGGGAGATGAGAAATTTCTGGAGACCGATGGTGGGGGTGGTTGCACAACAGTGTGAGTGTGCTTAACACCACTGAGCTGTGCACTTAGAAGTGGCTAAGATGGTAAATTTTATGTCATGTGTGTGTATTTTACCACAATAAAACAACTCTATCAAAAACCTATTTAGGATTTTTATTGAGGTGATACTGAATTTATAAGTTAATTTGGGAAGAACTAATGTTCGAGAGCTTTTCTTATCTTGGGAAGAGGATATGTTTCCTCTTCCTTGTTCCTTTTTATTTTTTTTAATTTTTATTTTTTTTAAAGATTATTTATTTATTTGAGAGAGAAAGAGAGCATGAACAGGGGGGAGGGGCAGGCAGAGGGAGAAGCAGACTCCCCACTGAGCAGGGAGCCCAACACAGGGCTCCATCCCGGGACCCTGGGATCATGACCTGAGCCGAAGGCAGACACTTAACCGACTGAGCCACCCAGGTGCCCCCTTCATAGATCAATCTTGCTTCACCCTTTAATGAGTCCAGAAGTTAAATCTCAGGACTTTCTAGATAAATAATCGTGGTTGCAAAATACTGTCAACCTTGACTCTTCCTTTCCAATATTTATAGGTCTTATTTATTTTTATTTTCTTATTGCATTGGCAAAATAGCAAGAGGGGCATCTTTATTTTGCTCTTGACTTTATAAAAAATGGATCTCGGAATCCACTCTTAAGGAAGACAGTTCTTTGGTTTCCGGAAATTGCTGCTTATCAAATTAAGGAAGTTTTATCCTGTTCTTTGTTTGCCAAGCATTTGTTTTCTTGTGTTTGTCTTTGTTTTCTTCTTCTTCTTCTTTTTTTTTTTAATAAGTTTTGAATTGATATATCTTGCAGTGTGGAGGAGGCAAAAAATACATTGTGGAAGGAGACAGAACACATGGTACCATTCATATAAAGCTTCCAGATGAGTAAAACCACCAAACACATTGTCTAAATACGTCCGTAAAGTTGTTTTAACATCGTAAACGCCAAGTTTGAGAGGGCAGTTGCCTTGGGGAAGAAAAGAGAGAAATAAGATCTGAGAAACTACACAGGATTGTCAGTTACAATTTTTTCCCCCCCCACTGAAACTTTGTATTGGCTTTTTGGACAGACACAGGAATTTATTTGCTGAGGAAGATGATCCGTCGTACTTCTTCTGCTGGAACCAGCGCCCGGCCTCCTCTTTGCTGATTCTGTGTCTGGCCCCCATGCAGCCGGTTCTGTGCTTCTTGTGTGATCTTGTCTGACGCTGAAGGCTGGCCTAGTCGGCACCGCACAGTAGTCCAGGTTGCACACGCACCCATGCTTGCATCATATCTGATCCCCAGATCAATGTGCTCCTGGATCCCGAAACCAAAGTTTCCAGTATTGGAGAAGCTATTTTTCCTTAACTCATACTCCCGCACCTTTAGACCTCTGTCGGGGATTCCTTCCGCCTTGGCCCCATGGACTGTGCAGTGGGTGGCCATCATTTCATCTCTCCTGCTGCCAAAGGCCCTGACAGTGCATCTAGCTCTGGGGAACATGGGGGGGCGGCTGGCCTGTGCACTGCTCCAGCACCTTTGGCTGTCCGGAGTCAGTCTGTCTCCGCTCTCCCCCACACAGATGTTGAGGCAGGGCTTAGAGACGCGAAGTTCCCCCATGGGGTTCTCCTTTTCACCTTGATCCCCCGTGGTGAAGAACAGGAAGAGAAAGTACAATTTATTTCCTTTTAAGAGGATCTGAAATATGTAAAGAAGTCAAAACTTGGTAAAGCAGAGAGGAAATCATGTGGGTTTCCATGTTTTTATTTTTCTGCATACCTTTGTGTGTGCTTAATACTTTTTTCCACAATAAAAAAGCAAAGCCCAAACTAACAGCAACAACCAGTGCATAACATACCCTTCGCACTGAGCTAGGTTCCCCGGTAGGTAGCAAGCCTCCCGTCTCTGGAGAGAATCGAAACCACACAGTGGTCTTCGCCTTGGAGCTGAATCCTATGACTTCTGCTTTCCTCCCACACTAGTCCAGACCCCTTGTCCCTGCTATTTAAGTCCTGCTGGGACCTGGCCCCAGCTGACACTCCAGCCCCAGACTACCGCCCCTGAGTCAGTCTCAGCCTCTCCAAGAGTCCCACTCCCAAACTTTGTACATGCTACTATCACAGTGGGAACACTCTCTCATACACCCATCTCCTCCAGAATAATTCTGACTCCCTCAGGCATCACCTCCTCCAGGAAGCCCTCCCAGATCCTCTAGGCTGAGTCAGATGTCTCCAGTGGTGTTCATATGCCCTGTGCTTCCTAGATTCCTTACATGGTTTTCAAATCCCTGGTCACATGTTCTGGCCCCCCAGAAGTGCGTCTCTCCTTCTCTGTTCTGGGCTAGGACTACTGGTGATAGGTCTGTGGCCATCCTCACGCCAGGAACCTCTGCTCCCTTTTAATTCCCCTTGCAGTGAATTCTGGGCATGGGACAGGGCTGGACAGCTTCTCCTGGGTTCCCCAAGGCAGCTTCAGCTACAGGCATATCCCAAAGAGACCCACTTTCCTGCCTCTTTGCCTTTGCCTTGGCTGTGCCCTCTGCCTGGCAGACCCTTCCTTTTTCTGTCAACAACGGACAAGTCCTCATGCCCACTTCCAATGCTACCACTTCCAGAAAACCACCTCTGTTCCTCCAAACGCACTCCCTGCTTCCCCCTCTGTAACAGCTGATGAATCAATGCCACCTACGTCCTTTCCCAAGAACATATTCTGGTGAGGTTGTGCAATCCTTGCGGCTTTTTTTGTTTTTTTTCCTGTTTCCTCCCACTGAGCCCATGCGCCTCCTGAGTACCGCTGTCCCTGAGAGCCCCAGAAGGAGGGCGTGACCTCCCAGAAAGTTCTGGCCCGCAGTAAGATCCTGCTGCTAAGTCAGCTGTATTGTCTGTTGATGTGGGCTCCATTTCTGATAATGAAGGCAAGATGGGTCTTGTGTTTCGGGACAAGGGGACTTCTAGGAAGAGGAGCGGGACCCTCCCATTATTTGGGAAATAACAGCCCTGAACTGTCCTCTGAGCCCTGCTGACTTTTAGCGTCTGACTTCTCTGCCTCTCTCTACCACAGGGATCTACTCTGATGTGTGTGATACACGTTTTTTAAATATACGTACTTGGTGTGGTTGTGTGTATTCACATAAATGTCATGGCACTACGGGTCTCAAGTGCTGCTTCTAGAGACCCTAGGTTCCTGAGATCTAGACACTAGATCTTTTTTTTTTAAGATTTTATTTATTTATTTGAGGCCAGGGGAGAGCACAGAGGGAGAGGGAGAGGAAGAAGCAGACTCCCCGCTGAGCAGGGAGCCCAACCCAGGGCTCGATCCCAGGACCCCGAGGTCATGACCTGAGCCGAAGGCAGATGCTTCACCGACTGAGCCACCCAGGCGCCCCTAGATACTAGATCTTATCACTAGTTCTTTTCAGAGTTGTGTAGCCACCGAGTTTTACTTAGTGATGAGCCATGAAAACCACAGTAAGGAAAATGGAAAGACTAGTCATCACCTTGGAGACACCTGCATCTGTTCTCTGTAATACATAGAACGTCTGTAAATTAATAAGAAAAAAACCACTTCTTAGAAAAAGATGAAGGGTACAACCAATTTACAGGAAAGCAAACCAGAAGAGTGAATCAGCATACAATAGATACTCAGAATTTCAGGAGAAACACAATCTGAAGCCACAGCGAAATTCAATGAGAAGCAGTGAAAGTAGTTTAGAGACTTTTTTTAATAAAGGGGGAAAAAAGAGAGGAGGAGAACAGGAGACTGAACATAAAGGAATTAAGGATTTCACCTCTTGATAAATTAGTTTTTGAAAACAAACATTGGGGGCCCCTGGGTGGCGCAGTTGGTTTAAGTGTCCGACTCCTGATTTTGGCTCAGGTCATGATCTCAGGGTCGTGAGATCGAGCCCTGCATTGGGCTTTGCGCTCAGCAGGGAGTCTGCTTAAGACTGGCTCTCCCGGGCGCCTGGGTGGCTCAGTTGGTTAAGCGACCGCCTTCAGCTCAGGTCATGATCCTGGAGTCCCGGGATCGAGTCCCGCATCGGGCTCCCTGCTCGGCGGGGAGTTTGCTTCTCCCTCTGACCCTCCCCCCTCTCATGTGCTCGCTCTCTCTCATTCTCTCTCTCTCAAATAAATAAAATCTTAAAAAAAAAGACTGGCTCTCTCTAGGGCGCCTGGGTGGCTCAGTCGTTAAGCGTCTGCCTTCGGCTCAGGCGTGATCCCAGGGTCCTGGGATCGAGCCCTGCATCGGGCTCCCTGCTCAGTGGGAAACCTGCTTCTCCCTCTCCCACTCCCCCTGCTTGTGTTCCCTCTCTCACTGTGTCTCTCTGTCAAATAAATAAATAAATAAAACTTAAAAAAAAAAAAAAAAAGACTGGCTCTCCCTCTGCCCCTCCCCCTGCTCGCTCTCTCTCAAATAAATACATCTTTTTTTTAAAAAAAGATTTTATTTGTTTATTTGACAGAGAGGGACACAGCAAGAGAGGGAACACAAGCAGGGGGAGTGTGAGAGGGAGAAACAGGCTTCCCGCGGAGCAGGGAGTCCGATGTGGGGCTCGATCCTAGGACCCTGAGATCATGACCTGAGCCGAAGGCAGACGCTTAACGACTGAGCCACCCAGGCGCCCCACAAATAAATAAATCTTTAATTTATTTGAGAGAGAGTGAGAGCGGGAGAGAGAGAGAGCATGAGTAGGATGAGGAACAGAGGGAGAAGCAGATTCCCTGCTGAGCAGGGAGCCCAATGCGGACTTGATTCCAGGATTCCGGGATTCTGGGATCATGATCTGAGCCAAAGGCAGACGCTTAACCGACTGAGATAAAAAAATAAAATAAAAACAAAAAATAAGACAGGGGCGTCTGGCTGACTCAGTCAGTGGAGCATGTGACCCTTGATCTTGGAGTTGTAGGTTTGAGCCCCACATGGGGTGTAGAGATTACTTTAAAATAAAATCTTTTAAAAATACATAATATTTAAAAAAAATAAGACAGAAGCGGAGAGGAGTGGGGACTTTTTTTTTTCTTAAATGAAGGGTGAAATAATTGAAGTGAAAAAAATAGCAACAGTGAATTTAGCTGTTTTAAGCAAATTTTAAGTGCTTTTAAACATATTAACGCAATAAGCTTGTAACAGTCCAATGAGGTAGGAACTAATATTACAGACTGGGAACCGGGACGGAGGGAGGCTCCCCCTATGATTAGACAGCTCGGGAATGGGATAGCTGGTGCGTCAACACAGGCAGTTCGACTCCCAACTGGAAAACAATACCAGGTCTTTAAACCAAAAATAGCAGAAAGAGTAAATAAAACCCGTATTTGTGAAAAAGACTAGCAAACAGGATATACCTGAGATAAGCCTGGAAGGAGAAAGAAGATACAGCAAAAATAGAATAGCAATGGGAATAACTGTAAGGAAAGCAGAATGTGCACCTGTATGGCTGTAAAATTAAAGATCTGAGAGAAACAACTTCTTTACAAAGCGTGACCCAAATAAAAACAGAATTTTGTAAAATGCAGCTTAATTTATTGATCCTTCTTTTGTTGTCTTTTTTTCTTTTTTAAAGCAGGCTCCATGCCCAATGTGGGGTTTGAACTCACGACCCTGAGATCAAGAGTGGCAAGCTCCACCAACTGAGCCAGCCAGGTGCCCCTGTTGTTTGTCTTCTTGGTATTTTGCTAAGAAACTCTTCCCACCTGTTTTTTTCCCCAAAGTTTTGCTTTTCAAATATTTAGGTTTAGACCCACCTGGGCAGGGATTGGCTGCCTTATTCACCGTTATGTGGCCAGGACCTTCCACAGAGCTCAGCACACAGTAGGTACTCAAATCTCTGTTGAATGAATTAATGATGTGCCGCTGTGTGAGAGACCTAAGAGCATGAGAACCAGGGATGGGGGGGGATGGTATGAAGCCACATGCCCACGGAGGGAATAGAATCTTCTTCCTGCAAAGAAACACAGCATTGGCCTGTGGGCATCTGGACCCAGAAGGCTGTCTCTATCATTTGTTTTCCAGACCGTGGGCACCAGTCTTCAGTAGCGCCACCGTATGTTTGGGGGAAGGAACTGCAGGAGGGGACAGATAAAACCCAGTTTCCATTTGAGGGGGTGGGGGAAGACTTTCAGTTCCCTCTCCCCCGACATTTGGTTTTTAGGACTCCCAAAGATTCTTGGGCAATTCAAGAGAAAAGAGAGATAATCCAAAATGCCTGCTCATAAATAAAGGGAGAAAGCCACTAATTAGGGGCACCTGGGTGGCTCAATCAGTTAAGCATCCGACTCTTGATCTCAAGTGTGGGTTCAAGGGGCGCCTGGGTGGCTCAGTTGGTTAAGCATCTGCCTTCGGCTCAGGTCATGATCCCAAGGTCCTGGGATCACACCCCACGTCGGGCTCTCTGCTGGGCAGGGAGCCTGCTTCTCCTGCTCCCCCTGCTGTGTGCTCTCTCTCTCTCTGTCAAATAAATAAATAAAATCTTAAAAAAAAAAAAGTGTGTGAGTTCAAATCCCACAATGGGCTCTATTCTGGGTGTGGTGCCTACTTTAAAAAAAAAAAAAAGCCACTTCTTAGAACAAGAAACGAATTTATGGAACAATTCATTCTAGTAATGTGGTAACTGGAATTCTCGGGTTAATGTCTGACTTCTGTGAGAGCTAAGATTTTGGCTTCATGTTCTTCACTATATTCATAGCTCCCAGGACCATGTCTGGCACCTAGGAGTCATTAAATGAATGTCTGTGAAATCAGTGAGAGTAACTCTGTGAGTTTATCCTTGCTCACCGCACATTAGCCACATTCCCCTTACAAGCCAGCAGGTTCCCATCTCTGGCTGGCATGTGCTTCTTCCAGTATGTTCAGGGCTATTCCCTTGCTTCGTTTGGATCTCTGCTTAAATGTTTCCCTTCTCTTCCTTCCTTTCTGGCTTTACGGAAATATGGTTCATATACCACACAACTCATCCTTACCATTCAATGGTTTTTATTATAGTCACATGATGTGCATCCATCACCACAACCAGTGTAAGAACATTTCACAATCCCAAAGAGAAGCCCCGTACCCCTAGCCATCACCAGTTTCTCCCATCACTCCCAGCTCCTGGCAACTGCTAATCAATCTAGTTTCTGCCTCAATAGATTTACCTATTCGGGACATTTCTTATAAATGGAGTCATACAATCTGTGGCCTTTTGAGTCTGGCTTCTTTCATTTAGCATCGTGTTTTCAAGGTTTGTCCACATTCCAGCACCTAACAATGCTTCTTTCCTTTCCTTTCCTTTTTTTTTAAAGATTTTATTTATTTGAGAGAGAGCACAAGGAGGAACAGAGGGTGAGGGACAAGCAGACTCTACACTGAGCACAGAGCCTGATCTCCCCTGAGATTCTTTTTTTTTTTTTAAGATTTTATTTATTTATTTGAGAAAGAACACACACAAGCAGGAGAGGCAGAGGGAGAAGCCAGGCTCCCTCCGAACAGGGAGTCTGATGCGGGACTCGATCCCAGGACCCCAGGATCATGACCTGAGGCGAAGGCAGATGCTCAACCAACTGAGCCATCCAGGCGCCCTTCCCCTGAGATTCTGACCTGAGCCAAAATCAAGAGTCAGACGCTTAATCGACTGAGCCACACAGGCATCCCAGGGCTCCATTCCTTTTCATGGCCAAATAATATTCCATTGAATGGATATACCACATTTTATTTACCCATTCACCAGTTGGTGGACATTTGGCTCAGTTCCACTTTTGGGCTACTTGCTGTGAACATTCATGCTCAAGTTTTTGTGCGGATACTTTTTTTGTTTGTTCTGTTTTTTATTTATTTATTTGGCAGAGAGAGAGCAGGAGAGCACAAGCAGTGGGAGCATCAAAGGGAGAGGGAGAAGCAGGCCCCCCGTCGAGCAGGGAGCCCGAAGCGGGGCCCAATCCCAGGACCTTGGAACCATGACCTGAGCTGAAAGCAGACACTTAACCAACTGAGCCACCCAGGCACCCCTGTGGATACGTTTTCAATTCTCTTAGGTAGATACCCAGGAGTGGAACTGCTGGGTCACGTGGTCATTCTAAGGTGAACTGTTTGAGAAACTTTCAAACTGTTTTCCAAAGAAATGTTGCTTTTTCAGAAAGTCCTTTCCTGACCATCCTACCTAAAACAGCTGCCCCCAATCACATCTCCTTCCTCTGATTTATCCCTAGGGGGACAGCACAGTACAATGTGTATATTTATCACTCTATGACATGATAATACCTGGTGCATATTTGTTCATTTGTTAATTGTCTTCCCTTCCACACGATTGTAATCTCCACAAAACCAAGTATTTTTGCCGATTTTGTACCTTGCTGAATCTCCAGTGCCTAGAAAAGTGCCTGACACTGAGTAGCTCATGACAAACACGAGGTGTCCCAGAAGCCACAGGAAGGAGGATGTGGCCATTTATGTAAACATACGCCAGAGAAATACACAAGAAATCCACAATCTGGGTTCCGTGAGGAAGCTGTTGGAGCAGGGAAGCCAGAGCCCTGCGGAAGCTGTAGGGTCAGCGGCCAGATGGTTGTGTTGAGGCCTGAGTGGAGGCTGAGGTTTTGGAGAGTCACACATCCAAGAATGCTGATGCTGAAAGTAAAAAATTGCTGCCTGGAAGCGTTCTCTGACGCACCCACTGCCCTCCCGGGGCGCCTGGGGAGAGCGGACCCCCTCACAGTTCGTCCCAGATTCCATCATAACTGCTGCGTCCGCTTGGGGTCCAAGGGTGTGCCTGTCCAGGTTGATGGTTGTTTCAGTTATCTGATGCACTGTAACAAGCTATCCCACAGATCGGTGGCTTAAAACACAGCAATCTAATTGTTCCCAATTCTGTGGGTTGACTGATGTGGTTCCTTTCCTGGCCTTGCTCTGAATCATCGGGTGGTTGGATTTGCATGGGAAACAGCTGGAAGGGCCAAGAGGAACCTTTGTTGCTGGAGGCCAGCTGGACTGCTTTCCCGGTATCACAAAACTAAGTCAGATTCTCTAATATGGCAGCTGGCGCCATCCCAGGAGCACGAAGGCGGAAGCTGCAAGGCATTCTGGGGCCAAGGCTGGGAAGTCACGTGGAGCTGCTGCTATACACTGATTGGTTAAAGCCAGTCACGGGATCAGTGCCCATTCCAGCGGGATGGAGAAGAGACTCCACCTCTGGTTGGGAGGAAGAACGGTCACATCCGGAGACACAGGTGTAGCCAAGAGGAAGGAATTTGTGGCCAGGATTTTTCAGTCTCACAATAACTGAGAGAAGAGTAACTGTAGCGGGAGCTACGTGACCTTGGATTAGAGCACCAACACTTCTTGGCTGGGGGGCTTCCACGAGCCACCTTCCTCTCTGAGCTTTGGGTTCCTGCCCATCTTGTAGAAGCAATCTAGCGTTATCATCATGCTGATAGTCGCCTCTTTAGGTTACCCCCCAGGAAAACGAGTTACAAATCAACAATTCTTAAATATTTTCTGGCAGACTCTCTCCCTGAACATGGATAACTTCATTTACTAGGGGTCCCAGTTGACCTTGGATGGCAACGAGGAGCGAGGATGATAATGTCAGCAACAGGAACAGCTACTTCGTAGGGATCCCTGTCAGGCTGTGCGTGTTACTCTGCTGATCTCTTGATACAGACTAGGAGTCTTTGGGCCACCCCAGAAGCAGAGCTTAAGACTTTGAAATTTTGTAGCTTGCGTGGGGGGTGATTCTAGAGGCCCCAAGAGGAAACTAAGGAAATGGGACAGGGAGGAGAAGAGTCAATTCAGGGTGTGCACCTGAATTCCCTGGGCACCTCTGGAAGACAGTTTAGAACACGCAACTCAGAGTCATCCTAACCCAGAACATTAACTCTCTTGCACGTCCAGCCTGCCCTCCACTTTGATGAAAGCAAAAAACCCCTCAGGCAAAGAGTTCCAGGAGTTTACAATAAGAGAGGTGAATGCCAAAGGAATGTGGACAGGGCACTGACAACCCTTTACTACTTCCATTTTGTAGAGGAGGAACTCAAGGCTTATAGTGACATCGCCAAGAATCAACCCCAGGCTCTTTTTTCTCCACAGCCCTGCTCTTTACCACTCTGCTATACCTTTTTAGACTTCAAGTTGCCTCTAGTTTAACAGCATTTCAAACTAATATGCCCCCCCAAATGAACTTCAATTATAAGATCTCACACCTTCTACAAAATTAACTCAAACTGTATCAAAGATCTAAATGTAAAACCCAACACTATAAAATTTCTGGGAAGAACATAGGAGAAATTTTGGGATTGGGCAAAGATTTCCTAGATAGAACACCAAAAGCAAAATCCATGAAAGAAAAATGGATAAATTGAAAAATGTAAAACTTTGCTCTTTGAAAGATGCTGTTAATGGGACACCTGGGTGGCTCAGTTGGTTAAGCGTCTGCCTTCGGCTCAGGTCAGGATCCCAGGGTCCTGGGATCGAGTCCCGCATCAGGCTCCTTACTCAACGGGGACCCTGCTTCTCCCTCTGCCTCCTGCTTTCCCTGCTTGTGAGCTCTCTCTCTCTCTCTGACAAATAAGTAAATAAAATCTTAAAAAAAAAAAAAA
>NW_023270855.1:53108149-53138176 GCF_011800145.1 Mirounga leonina | reverse complement strand
AAAAAAAAAAAAAAAGAAATTAGTCCTCAAAAAAAAAAAAAAAAGAAAGAAAGAAAGAAAGAGGGCACCTGGGTGGCTCAGTTGGTTAAGCGACTGCCTTTGGCTCAGGTCATGATCCTGAAGTCCCTGGATTGAGCCCCGCATCGGGCTCCCTGCTTAGCAGGGAGTCTGCTTCTCCCTCTGACCCTCCCCCCTCTCATGTGCTCTCTCTCATTCTCTCTCTCTCAAATAAATAAATAAAATTTAAAAAAAGAAAAAAGAAAAAATGAAAGACGCTGTTAAGAGAATGAAAAGAAAAAAAAAAAAAACACAGAGTAGGAGAAAAGATTGGAAAGTCACATATCTGATAAAAGATTTGTTACCAGGATATATAAATAACTCTCAAAACAATAAGAAAAGAAGCAACCCATTTTTTAAAAACACTCACAATTGAAGTGTTTTTATTTTATGTACAATGAGTTAGCATTGTAGATATCTCAGATATTGGCAGTTAAGGTAGGTCTCTTGGAAGGAAGTTGACTCAATCCAACTTAGTGAAGCCTGGATCCTTTGCATACTGACGGAAACACTGACAGCACATAATGAGGCCATATTTCCAGATCAGATGGTGCCGATTTGAACAGACACAGGAGAATGACAACCCTGGGCAAACTTCCTTGGATGGCTCCAGTAGACTACTGGGGACCCATCTTGCTCTCTCAGATGGAACGAGGCAACCCATTTCTTTAAATGGGCAAAAGATCCGAAGGGACAGGTCACCAAAGAAAATAGTCAGATGGCAAAGAAGCATATGAAAAGATGCTCATCATTAATTATCAAGGAAATGCCAATTAAAAATCACACTATGCAAATAAGAGAATGGCCAAAATTAAAAAGACTGACCATGCCATGTGCTGGCAAGAATGTGGGAGGAAACAGAACTCTCATGCATCACTGGTGGGAATGAAAAATGGCATAGCCATTTTGGAAAATAATTTGGCAGTTTCTTAAAAAATGAAATGTACCTACCATATAATGCAATCGTCTACTCCTAGGTATATACCCAAGAGAAATGAGAGCATATATGCATGAAACTACTTGCTCATAAAAGTTCACAGCAGTTTTATTCATGATAGCCATAACTGGAAACAGCCCAAATGTCCACCAGCAGGTGAGTATATAATCAAACTGGCATATCCACACAACGAAATTTTACACAGCAGTAGGAAGGAATGAAGTGTTAATGCAACAATATGGATGAATCTCAGAATAATTATACTGAGCGAATGAAGCCAGTCTCAAGAGGCTACATGCTGTATGATGCCATTTATACAAAACTCTAGAAAATGCAAACAAATCTAAAGACAAAAAACAGATCAGTGGTAGCTGAGGGATAAAGAGGGAGGCTTACCAAGCAGCACAGGAAACTCTGGGTGGTGATGGTTGCATTCACCATCCAGATTATGGTGGTTTCATGGGTTAGTCAAAACTCACCAAACTGTACACATTAAATATGTACATTTTAGGGTCACCTGGGTGGCTCAGTTGGTTAAGTGTCTGACTTCAGCTTGGGACACGTTCCAAGGGTCCTAAGATCGAGCCCCGAGTCAGGCTCCCTGCTCAGTGGGGAATCTGCTTCTCTTTCTCCCTCTGCTCCTCCCTGCCCCACTCATTCTCTCTCTCTCCCTCTCAAAATACATAAAATCTTTAAAAAAAAAAATAATCACAACCATGGGGCACCTGGGTGGCTCAGATGGTTAAGCATCTGCCTTCGGCTCAGGTCATGATCTCGGGGTCCTGGGATTGAGCCCCACATTGGGCTCCCTGCCAAGCATGGAGCCTGCTTCTCCCTCTCCCTCTGCCTGCTGCTCCCCCTGCTTGTACTCTCTCCTGGTCTAATAAAAAAATAAAAAATCTTTTAAAAAATTGTTAAAAAAAAATCACAACCTTTTGACTTAAAACCATGGGGTCTTGGGGTGCCTGGGTGGCGCAGTCGTTAAGCGTCTGCCTTTAGCTCAGGTCATGATCCCAGGGTCCTGGGATCGAGCCCCGCATCGCTGCTTCTCCCTCTCCCTCTCCCACTCCCCCTGCTTGTGTTCCCTCTCTTGCTGGGTCTCTCTCTGTCAAATAAATAAATAAAAATCTTTAAAACAAAAAAAACCATGGGATCTTAGTCGCCTGCTATCTGTGAACAGGTAGGACCAAGATCATTTCTAAAGAAACCTTTGAGTCTATCATTGAAAATTCCTGCAGGGTGTGTGTGATTGAGTGCCAGTGATAGATGCCTTCCCGTATCCACTGAAGCCCGTGGCTAGCCCCAGTTGGTGTTCCACACTGGTCCAGTAATACAGGACCACAGCAATGTCTTTAGTAAACATAGACTCCATTACATTAAATACTATCCTTTACTTGTACAGTAAATTAAATATTTCACAGTACATTTACCGCTGTCCTCTACATCACCACAGAAACATAATGAATTGGGTAACAAAAGCTCTATCACTTGTTGATGCTAAAGATGAAGAAATGGGGTACCAAGAGAGTAAATTATTTGCCTGAGGTTATCATCTGGCTCATTGGTGACATTTTACATCTCCTGAGTCCATATGAGGCATAGTTTCTCCCACTGTACTTAAATGATTTCCTCTCGGCTCAGGATTCTCATTTAAAGAGAGCGAGCGTCAGGGACAGACCCCTCTCAGGTTTGGCCACCCCACCAAAGCCCGTGGCTCACGCCTCACTCAGCCAGCTTCTCTCTGTGGTCTCGAACTCACTGCTTCCAGAAACTTGTTAAAAGCACCCCAACAGTGGGGACGGCCATTCGCTTTGAGTTAAAGTGAGCCTGTTTTCCCTAAAACCACACCTGACCATGAAGCCGTCCACGTCGGCCCAAAGGTAGAAAATTGCTATTGTATTTATGGAAAGTTCGATGGGGACTTGGTCTACACATCTGTTGGAGAGATTCCTCTGAGAGAATTTGCTGCACATTCTCAGATGACTGACCCTACTTTCCTGCTGCATTTATCAAGAGCCCAATATCTCTGGCTAAATTTTGTGCACCAGATTCATCTCTTAGATTCATGTTCCCTTCCTGATCCTCATTTCTCTTTTGCCTCTGTCTTTTCATCTTTTTTTTTTTTTTTAAGATTTGAGAGAGAGAGAGAGAGAACATGACTGGGGGAAGAGCAGAAGGAGAGAGAGAGAGAGATAAACAGACTCCCTGCTGAGCAGGGGGCTCGATGTGGGGCTCCATCCCAGGACCCCAGGATCATGACCTGAGCCAAAGGCAGAAGCTTAACCAACTGAGCCACCCAGGCGCCCCATCCTCTGTCTTTTCATCTTCTTTTATCATGTCTGTCTCATTTCTTTCTGAAACAAGGTAGGAAAATAGGCATTGAATGAAATTTTTAAATAAAAGGTGGATAATGTTTGTTATTTCTGAGGGTTGTTGAGAGGATTTGGGAAGGTGGGATGTGTTCACGCATCTACCGGAGGGGCTGCAATGTGGGAAGTGCTTGATAAAAAAAATAATCAGTGAGCCCCACTTATCAGCCACTGCCCCAGCCCCAGCACCCCAAGCCTTTTATGCTGCTCGACTTTTCCTTCTCTTTTTTTTATGGCACTTATGACTTATTATATGACATTAGGGTTCTGGCCCTCGGCATTATTGACATTAGGGGGCGGATCATTCCTCACTCTGGGGGGCTGTCTTGTGTGTTAGGGGATGTTTAGCAGCATCCCTGGTCTCCACCCCCTTGATGTCAGTAGCACCTACCCTCCCAAACTGTGATAACCACAAATGTCTCCAGACACAGCCCAATGTCTCCTGGGGGGCATAATCACCCCCGGTTGAGAACCATTATGCTATGCAACTTGCTTTTTCATTATGTGCCTTATTTATTTGTCTGTCTCTCTCTACCCGCACCTAGAATGTGTGCTCTGAGAAGGAAGGAATTTGCTTCTTTGGGGGCATTGATGCACACCCAATTCCTAGATTGATGCCTGGCACACGGTAGCTGTCCAATATTTACTGAAAGAATGAATGAACATTTAGTGGGTTTTGTGCCCAGGGATGGTGCCAGAGCTTGGCGTGCATAACCTCATGTCTTTATCTCAGAATCCTTTGGAGGAAGGACCTGTCAGTGTCCCCCTTTTCACAGAGGAGAAAAACCGAGGCTTCTTGAAACTACATACATACCCCCCACCCACCCACCCACCCAGTAATAGAGTCCAGAAGCTTAGCTGGCCACAACCCAACAAACATCTATGTTCTCCCTTCTGGCCAAGAAGGATTGAATTAAGGTCAGGGGCCACTTCAGCCTCCAGGAAGCTGCAGGGAAGTTGAGGAGGGAAGCTGAGCTGGCCTGGCAGGCTTTCTCAGGAACCCCCTGGAAGGGGCCAGAACTTGGCTGGGTTCAGCCTGTTCCTCTCAGGAGGAAGCCTGGCTCCAGACCTATAAGAGATGGGGGTGAGCTCCAAAATGAAGCCCCCAGCACCAGTCTGGAAATGTTGCTGCAGCTGCCTGGCTAGGGAGACTGGAACTGCACACAGACACATAGACACACACACACCACCACCACCACCACCACCACCACTCCTTCTACCCTGTTCAACCCCCTTCTACCCCTCACCTCTGACTCCACTGCCCCCATCCCACTTCATCCTTATGGCTAAACAAGCCCAGACCAGGAAGGGCCCAGCCCTTTGATTGGTCTATGGGTCCCAGTACCAGGAACTGAGAGGAAGGAGAGCGGAAGGAAGGAAAAGAGGAGGCGGGACTGGGAGGGGGCTACATTTATATCTATGCCCAAGGCTGGGCGCCTGCTCACCATGGACACTGTCGGGTACAGCAAGTGGGTCGGCGGGCTCGAGGAAGTGCCTGGAGGTATGAGCAATGGGACTGCTTCACCGGCTTGGGTCTCTCTGGTCAGTGGTTTGGAGTTTGATGGGGGAAGGGAGGCAAATAGCCAAGAGGGGTTCCAAGTAGTGGGTGCAGGAGAGACACCACAGGCACTAGAACTAGCTGGACCTGGATTCTAATTCTAACTCTGCCGCTTAGAGCTTGTGTGACCATGAGCACGTTACTTAACTTCTCTGCATCTCAGTTCCTTGGGAGGAACTCAAGCGCCTAGGGCTCCATCCTAAGGGCCCAGAGACCCAGGGCAGTCCTGGTGCAGGAGGGACCCAGGAGTGCATCTGTGTTATCCTAGGGCACTGGGGATGCTGGGGACACTGGGGACGGAGACTCCTCTTCATGGGCCTGGTTCTGGTGGTAGCCACAGTCCTGTGGGCCCTCATTCTGAGCATCCTAATTTCTAAAGGTGAGTGACCACATAATGAGGGGAGGTTCTGTCAAGCCACCCTGGGGACATAGACCTTCCCTCTGTCTCAGGACTCGCCAGCTGCGTTCTAGACCCCTGCCTGGGTCTGAGTGTGAATGCGTGTGAACAGAGTTTGTGCACATCTTTGGGCTGTGTGCACCCACATGTGTATGTCAGTGCGTGCATGAATGTGGGTGCATGTCCCCATGTGTTTGTCTCCCCTGGGTGTCTGCACATCACGTGTGCTGTATGCTTGCCCACCCCTTCTGTGCCTCCCAAGACTGGGGGCCCCTGCACCCCGTGGGCGAGGGGAGAGTTCCCGAGTCCCCGGGCCGCACCTGCAGGAGCCTCTTCTCCTCAGCCTCCACAGAGCGAGGGGCGCTGCTTGGCCACCAGGACCTGCTGCGGACAAACGGTGCGTGCAGAACGGCGACTTTTAGCGCCCCCCCCCACCCCGGGGCGTGCGGGGCCAGAGCGTTTAGGACCCTGGAGATAGGGTAGTGGGTGGGTGGGGACCCCTCGGTCCCGGGGGCTGGTCCCGGAACGGGGAAGGGTGTCCTGTGAGTCCCCGCAGGTGACCTGGAGTGTTTGTGGGGCGGGCGGGGATCATTCCAGCCTCGGAGCAGACGGCGGCGCTGGGTGCTTTGAGCCAGGAGGTCCGAGCCTGCAATAGCTGCTGTGAGACACGCGTGCTGGGGGCGGGGCCTGGGCCGGGATTGGAGGAGGCGAGCGGGGGCGGGGTTTGCGGCAGGTAGGGGCCAGACGGGTGGGTTACTGGCGTCCCGCGCCCATCCTCCTCCCCTTTCGCCCCTCCTTCCCAGGCTTGGGGACACAGGCGCTGCTGCAGAGGGCACGCACCGAGCTTGGGGAGGCGCAGGCAAAGCTGATCCAGCAAGAGAGTGCCCTGAAAGAACTGAGCGACCGCGGTGAGGGCTGGACATTGCCTCGACCCCCAATCCCTCATCCCGGCTGTCACTCGACCCTTGATGCACACATTGACACCTGTCCTGGTTAGGGTTCCCGCGACCCTATCCTGTGATCCTGACCTCTGACAGCTGGACTCTGATCTTGATTACAACTCCTAACCCCAACCGCAACTTGGCCCGGACCAGTGAGCACAGTCCTCGACCGTGATGTCATTCCTGGCCATGATCCTGACCACGGACATGGATGCTGACCTTTAGCTAATCATGACCCTACTCCTGACCCTGACCTGAACTATAACCTGAACTCCCTTGACTTCGCAGTGACCCAGAGCTTGGCTGAAGCGGGCAGGGACCGCGAGGACATCCGCAGTGAGCTGTTCAGGGCCCTGGAGGCCGTCCGGCTGGGGAACAGTGAGCAAGACAGAGGGGAGAGAGGGAGGGGACAAGTGGACCCTACCTGCGTGCCTCGGGGTTCCTTGATCAGCCCCGTCCTGCCCCTTGACCTTGGCCTGTTCTCTGCGCCTCCGCCCCTAGACCTCGGGGGTCCACCTCCCCGGCCCCCCGGTTTTTTCCGTCTGCTCTACCAGGGAGCAGTTCACGTCCTTGACTCTCGCCACCCCACAGGCTCCTGTGAGGAGTGCCCCGCATCATGGCTGCCCTTCCAGGGCTCCTGCTACCTTTTCTCCGTCCAGCGGGCCACGTGGGAGGAGTCGCAGGGCAACTGCGCGGGCGCAGGCGCCCACTTGGTGATTGTCGGGGACCTGGATGAGCAGGTGCGCAGCCCCCCGCGGTCCCAGGCGGGGGGCGGGATTCACCTGAGGGGACGTGGCCCGGGGAGAGGGGCGAGGCCGACTCAGCGGGCTCGCTCTCATTTCCCCGCGCAGGGCTTCCTGAGTCGGAACACGCGAGGCCGCGGTTACTGGCTGGGCCTGAGGGCGGTGCGCCGCGCGCGCAAGATCCAGGGCTACCAGTGGGTAGACGGAGTCCCGCTCAGCTTCAGGTGAGGGAAGGGACTTGGGGAGAGGGACAGGCCAGGCCCTACGGGAGGTGCTTTGGCCCGATCTCAGGCACCCGGTTGGGATGGGCAGGCCAGACCCCCAGGACCTGGCTGAGGGTTAAATTCCGGGAGTTAGAAAGTGATATCCCAGGTGCATGCTCAAATTAGACCCTCAGGGTGTCTAGGTTAGACCCAAGCAATAAACAGGGTAGATCCTCAGGGCTGGACGCCAGGCCCATCCTGACTCCCAGAAACACCCCCGACAAACCTCTGCAGCCACTGGAACGTGGGGGAGCCCAATGACTCTATGGGGCGTGAGGACTGCGCTATGATGCTACGCACAGGGATGTGGAACGACGCACCGTGCGACAACGAGAGGGACAACTGGATCTGTGAGAAGAGGCGCAGCTGCTGACCCCGCCCAGTGCCCGCAAGCCGCACCCCGAGGGCGATCGCCTGACCGCCTGATCGTCCTGGCGCCGCCCACCGCCACTGATTTTTTTCCCCCTCCACCCATGACTACTGAGAACCGTCCCACCCAACCCAGGCAGGTACGGGCACTGGGACCTCCACTCCAACCTCACCAGGAGCCCTCACACAGACATAACCAGGCCTCCACCCCCACCCAAATCCCGGCTCAGCCGGTCCACGGACCCCACCTCTCTCCTCGCTAACCAAAGCAAGGCAACTCAGGGATGGAGCTGTTTGGTTTTCTTGCATTCTTCCCCCGGACTGGGAGGCATCACAGATAGGGGTTTTGGGAGCTGTCTTCGCAGCCCTAGGATGCATCAATAAATGCTTGAGAAATGAATCTGGGTTCGTGGCTTTGGTGAGCTGTTCTAAGTTTTATCCCGGAGACCCTAATATTAGCCCTGTGAGTGACCCTGGCCTCTCTAAGTGACGTCCGGGCCCTATGATGTCCCAAAGCTCAGTAAGTAACCTGCACTTGGCCAGGATGGCTGTCAGGCCCTAGGCACACAGGAATGACTCAGACCCAGTGCTCCCCCCAACCCCTTCTGATCTAGCTGGGCACAGGAACAAGGTGACCAGTGACTCAAAGGAGGGAATACACGAATGCGACGTGATGCATTTGGAGGAGCCACACCTCCAGGGGAGGAACCATGCTGGAATACTGCAGGGGTGGCCTCTCCTTGAGGATATTGTCACCCCACCATGGAGATCTGACAGTCTGAGAAAAGGCCCTAAGGCAGGTGGGAGTGGGGCTGCCTGAATCTGAGGAGCAGGTCCCTCTGTCTTGGGCACCTAGGTTCTGTGGCCACTGGGTGGAGCGATCAGGAAATACATCCCAGAGAAGATGGACTTTTCGAGAAACAATGGGATTTGCAAGCAGAGGGTGTTGGGATGTGTGAGTATGGCTGAACCCATTTGGGGGAGTGCAGGGTGCACTGAGCCTGGCTTTATCAGTTGGGGACTTTTGATCTGAATTCACCCTGCACTCCCAAAGTTTCCTGCTCCCGTCCTGGAGACCTGGGGGCTCTCCCAGAATTTCCAGTGGAGACAGGTCCAACTGAGGGGAAGGACAGGCTAGCAACCTTTAGTTCTGGGCAGCCCTTTGGGAGACCCCAGGATGCCCAGCCATGAGAGCAGCGACTGAACAGGCAGAAGAGGGAACACCACCCAGACTCCCTGGCCAAGGGAGACCTTCCAGTGAACCCCAATCCTTCTCTGGGTGCTGAACTACTGCAGCCCAGGGCGAGGCACTAACCAGGCCCAGGAGCCACCTGAGTCCTGGACAGATAACATACCTACTGGACTGTTGGCCAGACTGATGGATTTCCAGACAGTCGGCTTGGAGGAGTGTATGAGTTTCCTGGAGCTGCTGTAACAAATGACCACCAGCTTGGTGGCTTAAAAACAACACACATTCTCCTACAGCTATGCAAGGCAGAAGTCCAAAATTAGATTTACTGGGCCAAAATCCAGGTGTCACCAGGGCCAGGCTCCTCTGGAAACTCCAGGGGAGAAACTGTTTCTCTGCCTTTTCTAGCTTCTAGAGCTTCATTCCTCACCTTCCCTGGCTCATGGCCCCTTCTTCCATATTCAAAATCAGTAGGGCAGTATCTCGCTTCACTGATCACATTGCCTTCTTCTGTGTCAAATCTCCCTCTGCCTCCCTTCTTATAAGGATGCTTGTGATTGCAGTTAAGGCCCACCCAGATAATCCAGGATAATCCCCTGTAATACCAATACAACTGTGGCACTAATCACCCTGAGTTAGTGCAGACACACCCACAGGTTAAAGGTATAGCTCCTAACAAGACTGTCCTCACTGCAGACACGAGCTGCAAGTTTGGGGGTGCCTGTAGGCCACCCACACTTTGGACCAACTGATTCTGACCAACTGATACAAATTCAGAGGATCTCACAATCCCTCTGGTTCCATTATTCACCAGAGTGACTCACAGAACTCAGGAAAGCTCTATAAAGGACACAAATCCATACTAGCCAAATGAAGAGACCCATATGGCGAGGGCCAGAAGGGTCCCAAACACAGAGCTTCTGTGCTCTGTCCCCATGGACTCAGGACATATCCCTTTCCTGGCACAGTGATGTTTTCACCGACCAGGAAGCTCCTCTGAGCGTTGGTGTCCAGAGTTTTCATTGGGATTTCATCTTGAAGGTGTGGTTGATTGAATCAGTGGCTACACGATTGCACTCCATCTCCAGCCCTCCTCCCCTCCATGGAGGTCCAGTGGTTGAAGGTCCCACACCTCCTGGTTGGTTGTCCTGGTATGACCAACCCCCACCCTGAGCCATCTCCTCAGTATAACTCAGGTATGGTCCAAGGGGCCCCCACGAATGACAAAGACACTCCAAGCACTCGGGAAATCCCAAAGGTATAGATGATGCCTGCCAGGAGCAGGGGACAAAGACTCGCCAGATTCTTTAATATCTACATCTTCCCACCTCTAAATTCTTAGTCACCTCTGCAAAATCTTTGTTGCCATATAAGATGACAGTCAAGGTTCCAGGGATTAGGACGTGGATATCTTTAGGGACCACTACACAGCCTCACACAAGACATGACCAGCTGACAAACAGGTGCCTCACAGTGGGGGCGGCAGCCAGAACACCTGTCTGGTGCCTACATGCTTGGTGAGTTGGGTTAATGATGGTCTGGAGAACCACAGATTGTAGTCTAACTTACTGGCAATCGGGTGGAGACCCCTGGCCAACTGAAGAGCAACAGAGAAAGACTGACAGCCCACAGTCGGACTTTAAGTCTGGCTGACACCCTCAATGGTTGTCAATGCAGTGATGGATGCCCAGCAGCACAGGTGGGCAGAGAGGCCCAGGTGTCTCTCCTGGGAATGAAGCTGAGTGAATGCTGGCTGTGGTGGGGGCAGAAGGAGGAGACCCTAGAGTTAAGCGGGAGTTTCCCTGGGATATTTCAAAGACCTAGCTCAGACACTGGGGTCTGGGGTCTGAGAGAGCCCTGGGCAGGAGCTCAGAGAGCAAGATAACTGGCCTCGAGAGCCCATCCTGTCCCCCACCATCTGCCATGCCTACTTCTGGTCAGCTCGCATCCCCGCGGCCAAGGGCTAGCCCGTCAACATTGAGTCAGTACACAAAGACCCTGCATGAGAGGGTCAGGGTCAAGTTCCTCATCTTTGACTTCTTGATCCCAGGCCCTCCCTCCTCCACGATTCAACCTCCCTGGGAAGAAAGGCATCCCAGGAACCTAACACTCATCCCAGAACAGACACTGACTTTTGTTTTCCTGGAGAATCGGTCTTGCCAGAAAGACTGTATTCCAAAGCTGGTACAGTCAGGGGCCTGAATACGGAGAAGTCGTGTGATGTTTCCCCCAAGAGAGTGGCTGGGCCGGGTCAGCAGTCTTAAAGACAGACCTCCTTTCCTGGAGACCCCAGAAAGCACCCCATAATAGATCTAAAATATACCTGTAATATGCCTGGGACACAACAGCAATTGCCAAGAACACCACAACAGGCCTGTCGTAGGCAGAATAACGGTCCGCCAAAGATGTCCATGTCCTAATCCCCTGAGCCTATGAATATGTCACCTTACACAGCAATAGGGACTTTGCAAATGTGATTAAAGTAAGGGCCTTGAGGTGAGGAGATTATCCTGGGCTATCCAGGTGGGCTCAACGTAATCACAAGGGTCTCAAATAAATAAATAAAATCTTAAAAAAAAAAAAAAACCCTAATGTAAGCTATGGACTCTGGCTGGTAATGACATGTGAATGTTAAGTTCATCAATTGTAACAAAGGTGCCCCTCTGGTGGGGGATGTTGATAACGGGGCAGGCAGGGGGTATATGGGAAATCTCTGTATCTTCTGCTCAATTTTGCTGTGAAGCTAAAACTGCTCTTAAAAAAGTAATGTCTTAACCTCCTCATCCCCCCAAAAGGACAAACAAACAATTCTCCCCAAGAGCCTCAAGAACAACGCCTCTCTGCTGACTCCTTGGCTTTAGCCCAGAGAGCCTCGTGTCAGGCATCTGACTTCCAGAACTGTGAGATAACAAATTTGTGCTGTTTTAAGCCACCAAGTTTGAGGTCATTTGTCGCCACCGCCACCAGGGACTAATATAGGAGCTTCCCCAGAGCTCACCCACAAGGCAGCAGTAACCACCTACGGCATAGCAGCCGTCTGTGATAATCCTGTCACATACCTTCCCGTGTCTGCCGGGGCCTATACACCCGCATAGAAGTATCTCAACTCCGGGTGCCTGGGTGGTTCAGTCGTTAAGCGTCTGCCTTCGGCTCAGGTCATGATCCCAGGGTCCTGGGATCGAGCCCCGCATCGGGCTCCCTGCTCAGCGGAAGCCTGCTTCTCCCTCTCCCACTCCCCCTGCTTGTGTTCCCTCTCTCACTGTGTCTCTCTCTGTCAAATAAATAAATAAAATCTTAAAAAAAAAAAAAAAGGAATTCCCACTCTATTAAAAAAAAAAAAAGTATCTCAACTCAACACAAGCCCCTGGAAACCGCCGTAATAAACTTTAACACCCATAACATGGCAGCC
This sequence comes from Mirounga leonina, assembly GCF_011800145.1. NCBI lineage: Eukaryota > Metazoa > Chordata > Mammalia > Carnivora > Phocidae > Mirounga > Mirounga leonina. The sequence goes on along the minus strand of NW_023270855.1, from coordinate 53,125,944 downwards.
ACTGCTTGAGATCCAACCGTAACCTCCTGTCCCCTGATAATACACACGTGTCGCTTACCTCAACTAGGGTGCCCATATGTCTCCGTGAGTCTCCAGCAGTCCTGGCTTGCACGGGCTCCGGGTATAATTCTTTGTTTAAGAGATCATTTTAGGGGTGGCTGGGTGGCTCAGTCGGTTGAGCACCTGCCCTCAGCTCAGGTCATGATCCTGGAGTCCTGGGATCGAGTCCCGCATCAGGCTCCCTGCTCGGCGGGAAGCCTGCTTCCCCCTCTCCCACTCCCCCTGCTTGTGTTCCTGCTCTCGCTGTCTCTCTCTCTGTCAAATAAATAAATAAAATATATAAAAAAAGAGAGAGATCATTTTTAAAAATCAACTTTATTCAGGTATAATTTATATACACCCCATAAGAGATCTGAAATATACCTGTAATGTGCCTGGGAAACAACAGCAATTGCCAAGAACACCACAACAGGCCTGTCGTAGGCAGAATAACGGTCCCCCAAACATGTCCATGTCCTAATCCCCTGAGCCTATGAATATGTCACCTTACACAGCAATAGGGACTTTGCAAATGTGATTAAAGTAAGGGCCTTGAGGTGGATTATATATAATGTATTGAGGTATAATTTATATGCAATATACATTATATACAATATATACAGTAAAATGCACCAGTTTATCACACCCATTAGGATGATGTCTATCAGAAATAACAACAACAAAATAACGGGTGTTGCCAAGCAGTGGAAAAACTGGAACGCCCACGTATTGCTGGTAAGAATGTGTAATGGCCCAGCTGCTGTGGAAAACAGTATGGCGGGTCCTTAAAAAATTCGGAACAGAGGGGCGCCTGGGTGGCTCAGTCGGTTAAGCAGCTGCCTTCAGCTCAGGTCATGATCTCAGGGTCCTGGGATCGAGCCCCACATCAGGCTCCTTGGCTCAGCGGGGAGTCTGCTTCTCCCTCTCCCTCTGCTGTTTCCCCCACTTGTCTCTCTGGCTCTCTCTCTTTCTGTGTCAAATAAATAAAATCTTTAAAAAAAAAAAATTGGAACAGAATTACCATGTGATCCAACAATCCCACCCCAACCCAAGTGTCCAATGGCAGATGAATAGATAAACAAAATGGGGTCCATGCATACAATGGACTATGATTCAGCCTGAAAAAGGAAGGACCCCGAAGACATTATGCTCAGTGACATAAACCAGTCACAAAAGGACAAATACTGGATTATTTCACTCACGTGAGGTATCTAGAATAGTCCAACTCATAGAAACAAAAAGTAGTGGTGATGGCCAGAACCCTGTGGGAGGGAGAAATGAGCAGTTGTTTGTTTAATGAGGATAGAGTTTCAGTGTTACAAGATGAAAATATTCTAGAGATTGGTTGCACAACCCCATGAATACACTTAACGCTAATGAATCAGACACTGAAAAATAGCTAAGATGTAAATTTTTACATTAAGTACATTTTATACCATGGTTAACATTTTTAAAATGTAATGCACCCATTTCAGGCTTACGATTCCATGAGTTTTCAGAAATGTATCACCACCACATTGTGGATATAGAACATTTCCACCGTCCCCTAAAATTCCTTCTCCACCACCTACCCCAGGCCACTACTGCTCTGTTTTCCATCACTATTCACTAGACTTGCTTTTTCTGGATGTCATCTGAATCGAATCATACAGTATGTAGCCTTTTTTTTTTTTTTAAGATTTTTTATTTATGGGACGCCTGGGTGGCTCAGTCGGTTAAGCGGCTGCCTTCGGCCCGGGTCATGATCCCAGCGTCCTGGGATCAAGTCCTGCATCGGGCTCCTTGCTCAGCGGGGAGCCTCCTTCTCCCTCTCTCTCCCTCTGCTTGTGCTCTCTCTGTCAAATAAATAAAAATCCTAAAAAAAAAAGATTTTTTATTTATTCATTTGAGATAGAGTGAGCGAGAGAGAGGGAGAGCGGGGAGGTGAAGCAGAAGGGGAGGGAGAAGCAGACTCTCCACTGAGCAGGGAGCACAAATGGGGCTCAATCCCAGGACCCTGGGATCGTGACTTGAGCTGAAAGCAGACGCTTAACCAACTGAGCCACCCAGGTGCCCCCACACAGTATGTAGTCTTTTGTGCCTCAATCAGCAATGTCTTGGGGCTCCCGCTGCTTGGGGAGGGTATTTTTGACCCAGGAAAGACTTCAGCAGTTCTAGAGCCAGATGGAAGAGCTTATCTAGACAAGAGCAAGAGGGGAGGAAATGATGCTGGAAGTTGAAACAGATAAAAGGGGGAAAGTGGGAAGCTGGTGGTAACACGTGCCTGATAATACATGTTCTCATGGGAAGATAAGACTTCGGGCGCTGGGAAGCTGGAGGTGGGGGGAGGTCTCTGCTATTTGGAATAACAGCCCCTGAACCAAGACCAGGAGGAGGTTGGTAAGAGAAGCTGAAGAGAAGGAGTCATATCAAGTCTCTTGTGAGCAAGGAGCAATTTCTTTCATTCATTCATTAATCATTCATTCATTCAATGCAATTATTTCCCCATCCACAAACATTTCTCAGCATTTATTATACTCCAGGCACTGGAATGTCAATGGAGAACAAGAGGTCAGTGTCTCTGGACACAGAAGAATCTGGAGAACTGCAGCCATTTGCAATAGACTTTATGAGCCCATGTATACGAAATGCTATCACAGGCAAAACTACTCTAGGGTAGAAAAAATGTGGGAACAATGACTGCCTGGGGGTAGAGGCAGGGGTTGCCTGGGAAGAGCCATGAAAGAACTTTCTAGAGGCATGGCTATGTTCTGGTATCTTGATAGAGATTTGGGTTACACAGGGGAATGCATTTGTCAAAGCTCAAAGAGAACACACTTGGGATTTGCACATTTTATTCTATTTTACTCAAAAGGAAAAAAAGTAAGGAGAGTGGCAAAAAATTTTGGACTCCAGTTCATGTTTTCTGGGCTGGAGTATTAGGGGGAAATGAACTAACGTCTGTAACTTACTTTGAAATGCATAAAAATGTAAGATGGATTAAAGGGTGGATGGATGAATTGATTGTAATATACTGATTCTAGAATCTAGGAATGGGTTTTTCATTCTTAAACTCAATTTTTCTATATGCTTGAAAATTGTCATAATGAAATGTTGGGGTTCAGGTTGTGGTTGGTGCCTTTCTGGGGCTCACAGTCTGGTGGGGAGAAGAGCGGGTGATGAGGAGGGATAGAAGATGGTATGCTCACATGATGAGGTTGGAGGTAGAACATTCTGGAAAAGCAATCCCCCATCCCCTGCACTTCTAGTCTGAGGGGGGAGGAGGGGGAGAGAAATGAGGGTCTGCCTTAGAGAGGCCAAGGGGGCTTGTGCTGGGAAGGAGGGAGTGGGGGGGTGGAGGGACCCCCTCTGACCCCCTCTGACCCTTTCCCAATGAGTGTACCCCCCAACAGCCCCCTGAGTGACCACATGACCCCACTTTCTGGGGCTGAGTCAGCAAGTCAGTGGTGACCTTGAAGCCCAGCCAGGTTTCCCGGACAGACCAGCCCCATCCATTACCCCACTTTCCAAGGAAATGGCCTTGTGACAGAATGGCTTGTTCTTTCCAAACTCCCAACTCCCTCCCCCAGATCCCAGGAAACCCCCTGAGATCCCAAGGCCTCTTACCAGGTTGGCTGAGGTGTCCGGGGGAGGGCTCCCAAGGTAGGACAGGGCACAGTTTCCTCCTCAATCCCCCCACCCTCACCCTCTTGTCCCTAGATCCAGACACAGATGGCTCGAGTGGGCTAACTTGGCAGATGCCAACAGAAAGCCCAGAGTCCAAACCCAAAACCTGTGCTTGCCACTTCCTCACTGGGTAAACCTGGGCACGTGATTTTGCTTCTTTGCACCTTTGATTTTGCATCCCTCAAACGGGATAATAATAACACCAGCATTTTAGGGGTTTGTGGTCAACTGAATAATGGCTCCCAAAAGGTGTCCCTGTCCCAATCCCAGGAACCTGTGAATATATAACCTTATATGGGGAAAGGGACTTTGCAGATGGGATTAATTCAATCAAGAATCTGGAGATGGAGGTGATCCTAGATTTTCCAGGTGAGCCCAATGTCATCATCACAAGGGTCCTTAGAAGAGGGAGGCAGAAAGATCAGACAGAGTCCAAGAAGGAGATAAGACAACAGAAGCAGAGCCAGAGAGAGACTAGAAGATGCTCTGTTGCCGACTTGAAAGCTGGGGGTAGGGGCCACAGGCCAAGGAATGCGGGCGCCTGCAGAAGCTGAAAAAAATCAAGGAAACAGATTCGCCCCTTGGGTTTCTAGGAGCACAGCCTGGTGGATGCCTCGATTTTAGCCCAGGGAGACCCTATCGGACTTCTGACCTCCAGATCTGTAAGATAAGACATTTACCTCGTGGAAAGCTACCACGTGTGTGGTAGTTCTGCACAGCGGTCATAGGAAGCTCATACGGCCTGATGCCTGTGGAGAAATTACTGTGTGCCCAGGCCTCCTGGAGGGACACAGACCAGGGACTCCAGGACACAGCCCCCCCCCACCCCCCACCCCCGCCCCGCCGCCCTCCTGAGCTCATGGTCCAGCAAACTAGACACATCCACGCACAGAAAGCAGGTCGTAGAGACGGGTAAAGGGGTGACTGAGGGGCTAGGGGCCACCTTAGCCAAGGTCACTTCGGCCAGAGAGCAGACACCTGGAAGACAAAGAAGGGCCTCGGAGCTCCAAACCCAGAAAAGCCCGAGGGTGTGGCTGGAGCCAAGCAAAAGGGGAACAGTGCGGGAGGGGAAGGCGCCAGCCACACAGGGCCTTGCTGGCTGCGGGGAATTGGGGTTTTTTCTAAGAGCCCTTGTGGGGCCAGGCGTGGGGGTGAAAGACGCGAGAGACGCGGCAGGAAATAGCGCTCCCGGTGCTCCCGTGCTCCCGTGCATTGTGGGCTTCTCTCCGTTCGGCGTCGGGCGGAAGGCTTTATGCACACGAGGATCTACGTGGGAGTATTTACAGATGGGGAAACTGAGGCCCGTGAGGATAGAGTCACCCAGGGAAAGGGGCTGGAGCTGGAACTCCGCCTGCCTTCTCCGTCTCCCACCCAGTGTGTGTGGGCGGAGGTGCCACGGGGGGGGGGGGGGGGGACCAGGTGTGTCCAGTAGGGGGCAGCACGCCTCCTGAGCCGGGCGACCTGAAGCACCTGAGCGCAGACCTGCCCGATGGAGTAGAAAAAAACACAAGATCTAGACCAACGTTCTCTGGGGCTGGGGTCCTGGGTCTTTGAGGGAGGGGCCTGGGGACCTGGATTCGTGGGTCTCTAAGGGCTGGGAGGGGGTCTCTGAGGGGCTGGGGACCTGGGGCCTGGATTCCTAGGTCTCCAGGAGGGTGAGAGCATGGGTTCTTGAGGGTGGAGTCTGGGTCCAGGATTTCTGGATCTCTGAGGGGCTGGGAGCCATCCTCTGGCCTGGTCCCCCACACAATCCCCTATCCCCTCAGAGAACCGTGGGCATTGTCAGAGAGAAATCCCCGAATCTCCCAGTGCAGGCCTGGAATGTTCTCAGGATTCCTGGGATGGGATGGCTCAGCCCCCTGGACCCTGGGGTGTGCTGGGATCTGGGGGGTGGTGTGGAGGTGTGGGCAGTGGGCTTGGGAGGCCCTTCTGAAGAAAGGATGTGGACAAGCCAGCTTCTGTACCCCCTCATCGTAAGCCCCCCTCCAACATCTCCCTCCATCCCCTCAACACACAGGAACAAAACCAGCTGGCTTGCAGACCCCAAGGCTCCAGGAGGGTGAAAATGCAGAACCAGCCTTTTCCCATTTCAAACTGGCCTTCCCTCTTCCTGTTGACAAACTTGCTGCCTGGGTGGGGGTCGGGAAGGGGAGTCAGGAGGGGTGTGAGTGAGGCAGTGTATGTGACTGGGAGCTCCGGGCTAGTCCTCTGGCCCCCCCAGGAAAGGCCCCCCCGCCCCCGTTCCTGCCCATTTAATGTCGGAGCTCAGGGCTGCAGAAAGGGGGGTGCAGAGGACCATGGGGAGAGCGAATGAAAGGGCACATGAACAGATGAAGCTCAGGTGATGGGGCTGAGCTCAAGACAGAGATGTGGGAAGTCAGCAGGGATTGCGGGTGATTGAAGTCAAGGGCTTGTGGAGAGGCAGGGAGAAGTCCCTGAGGGGAAACTGAGGCACGCATGGGCGGGGCAGGAGAGCAGAGGCAAACAGGAGGGCTGTTCGTGGAGGAGAGCTGCTTTTTTCCATCAGCCTCTCCTTCGGAAAGAGCCTGCCGAGGACCTTTGTGCGTGTCTTTGAGACTGTGTGTGTCCCTGTGTGTCTGGGTGTTTTGTTTCTGTGCGTTTATGTGTGTGTGTGTACGTGTGATCGTGTTCCGTGTGACTCTGTGCACACTGGGTGTGTCTACCTTGGATCTGTGTGGTGTCCATATCTGTGTGTCCTTATTCTGTGTGTCGTTTATGTGTACTGGTGTGTTTCTCTGTGTACTTGTCTGCGTCTCTGTTTATCTGTGTATGTGTTTGTTCTGTGTGTCTGCAGTTTTATTGAGTTGCATCTGTGTGCGTGTGGATGTTGATTTGTGGTTCGGTTGTGTCGCGTGGTCTTTATCTTTGTGGATGTGGTGTGTGGGTGGTTTGGTGTCGTCCGCCTCTGTGGTTGGAGCGTGTTGTGTTTGTGTGAATCTCGGCATGTGTCTCTGCAGATGACGTCACATCACCTCGTGTGTGTGCATCTGTGTGGCTGCGTGTTGGGGGCCCCCCACCCCCGCATCCCTCACTCTACTGAGTCACAGACGCTGTCACTTGGGCCCAACCCCCGGTTCTTCAGAATTCCCACTTTGCAGGAGCACTGGGGTCCTACAAGAGGTTATGAGGCTTCCTTCCGTGCCTGTCAGGGAGGAGAGGATCAGGACTACGGGGCTTCCAAGGTCCAAAGTCCAGTGCCCTCCTCCTGAGGGGAAGCTGAGACCCAAAAAGGGGAAGCCACGTGGCCAAGGTCGGGAGAGGCTGCAGGTAGCCCCTCTCTGAGACCTGGGGCCCCCAGGGTGAGCACCGTGTGAATTTCCCCTGGCCAGGAGGGGGCGGGGCACCAGCTCAAGGCTTTGAGGTTGCAAAGCCCCAGGGGAGGACCTCTGGCAGCTGAAACATTGAGGAGAAAACTCCAGCTGCCCCAGAGGGGTCTGCTCAGACGTCACCTCATGCGCCCCGGGTTCAGAACCCTCCAGTCTAAACTAGCTCTTCCCCAGGTACCCTAACCCTGCTTTCCACCCCCTAAAACTATCCCACGGATTTGTGAATTTTAAACTTTGTTTTTACGCTGCATCCTGGATGAACCTCGAGGACATTATGCTGAGTGAAATAAGCCAGACATAGAAGGACACATCCCGCAGGACCCCACTCCCAGGAGGTCCCCGGAGGAGTCCTGTCCACAGAGACAGAGAGGAGAGGGTGGGAGCCAGGGCTGGGGCAGGGGGTGGGGAGTCCGTGCTTCATGGGGACAGAGTCTCCATTTGGGGAGATGGAAAGTTCTGGAGATGGATGGTGGGGGTGGTTGCACAACGTCCTTATTGCCACTGGAAATGACAAAATGGTAAATTTTATATGATATATATTTTATCACAATGAAAAAACAAAACCTCCCTCACAAGAACTGGGACTTCATCTTGTTCCCAGAACCTGGCACATGGTAGGTGCTCAAGTCATGGTTGTTGAGCAGACCAAAGAGGAAAAGAGGTCATTGGTCCACAGCAGATGGAGAGATAGAAGGAGACAGAGGGAAGGCGTGTTGAAGCCTGAAGCCAGAACCTTCTCCTTTGTTTATAAATCATGCTTTGAAGCAGTGGTTCTCAACTGGGGGTGATTCTGCACCCCCGCCAGGAGGCGTTAAGTGATGGTGGAGACATTTTTGGCTGTCATGACTAGGTGGAAGGGGGACAGCCATTGGCAGCTAGTGGATGGAGGCCAGGGATGCTGCTAAAGATCCTGCAATGTACAGGACAGCCCCCCCACAGCAAGGAATCATCCGGCCCCAATGCCAACAGAGCTGAAAATGAGAAACCCAGTTTTAGAGGCACCTCCTCCTGCAAGCCCTCCTGGATTGACACCCCCCCTTCCTTTCTCCCTTTTGCAACACCAGGAGAGATTGATCAGGTGGGGTGAGCCCAGGGCTGTGCCACCAGGATGGGGTCAAGGTCAGAGTGGAAATGTTCCTTCATCACATTTGCTTTGGACGCGGGGCCCTGTCCCAGGTGCTGAGGGTCTAAGTTAAGTGGGGTGGATGCGGCTCCTCCTCAGCACAGAGCACAGGTGAGGGGCGTTGGGGATCAGAACATCCTTGGGGGTGAGTCGGGGTCGAGCAGGGTCAGGGCTGGGGCTGGGGTGGGAACCTGCCTGGGGATCGTTTATGGTTGTTGCCGGACCCCTGACTCATTCCTATGGATCCAGGTCTGTGATGAGCGAAGGGGCTGCCCCAGGCTCAAGGATCCCAAACCTGAAAGAAGAACTGACACCCTCAGATCGGGGCCCACATCCGCACAGTTTCCTGTTTTTCCCTTAAAGTGAACAGAGCGGTGGGTTGATACCACAGAAAGGAAGAGGGAGGGGTCAATCGCATGACAGCGTTGTTTTTAAGATTTTATGTTTTTTTTAAGATTTTATTTATTTGTTTGACATAGAGAGAGATCACAAGCAGGAGGAGAGGGAGAGGGAGAAGCAGGCTTCCGGCTGAGCAGAGAGCCTGATGTGGGGCTCGATCCCAGGACCCCGGGATCATGACCCGAGCCAGAGGCAGAAGCTTAACCGACTGAGCCACCCACGTGCCCCAGGATGGTCATTTTAAGTAGGGAAGAGAGTTGTCAGGTGGGCACCAGAGAGAGAGGTCACTGGGGCTAGACATAAGGCAGCAGGAGGCTTGGGTGGGGGGACCCTGGGTGTTGTCATGGGGGCTAGGTGGGGGTGGGGACACTGGGGAGCTGTCACCTGGCCCAGGTGCCGGAGGAGGTGTGTCTGGGGCGGCGGCTGCGGGAATGAAGAGAAGCAGGTTGTTTTGGGAAGGCACTGGCCTTGGCAATGGGGGAGGTGGGCAGGGGGAGGTACTCAGAAGATGCTGTAAAAATTGACCAGGTCTCAGCTGGAGTCCTTGATGGACAATGGGGCTGTCCTAGTGATGAGGACACAGGAAGGAAGGAGGAGGAGAAAGTTTGGGAACACTCCTTGTTGGGTCGCTGTGAAGACACAGGATGGGGTAGGGGATGATGAATGGAGGACGGGGTGGGGAAGCAGTTTGGTGTTTTTGAGCTTCTGGGAGCTCTGCAGGCCCTGTGCTCGGGCCCCCGTCCGCACTGCTGCCCACTATCCCCACCGTGCCCTTCTGGGGGGCAGAGCAGCTCCTGTGATACTGGGTCCCTGCCAAGACTCAGCTTAGACAAGACGATGCTTTGGGGGTGAAATCTCCACTCCCCTACTTGGGGGGGAGCGAAGGAGCCCCTTCGCTCATCACAGACCTGCTGCCTTATGTCTAGCCCCAGTGACCTCTCTCTCTGTTGCCCACCTGACAACTCTCTTCCCTACTTAAAATGACCATCCTGGGGCACGTGGGTGGCTCAGTCGGTTAAGCTTCTGCCTCTGGCTCGGGTCATGATCCCGGGGTCCTGGGATCGAGCCCCACATCAGGCTCTCTGCTCAGCCGGAAGCCTGCTTCTCCCTCTCCCTCTCCTCCTGCTTGTGATCTCTCTCTCTCTCTCTATGTCAAACAAATAAATAAAATCTTAAAAAAAAAAATAAAATGACAATCCTCTGTCAGTTGGCCAATCATGCAATGGGTCCGAGTCCCCACGATTAGCCCAGATCAAGGTTGAGAGGGACAGTCAGGGGCCCTGAATACACAGCCTCAACCCAACAGTCATTCAGTCAATAGACACGTACTGAGGGCTGCCCTTCGGTGCTGAAAACACAGTGTGATGGACAAGGGAGACATTTCAGCCAGGACCCTCCCTAGCCCAGTCCTGGCTGGGAAGTGGGACACAGGGGCATGGGCGGGTGTCTTCCTATCCAGGGGTGGGGGCTGGGCACGGGGTGTTCTCCAGACAAGACTGGGAAGACGGTTAAGGAACAGAGGATACATTTTCAGGAGGAAGAGCAGGGTGTGAGGTGTCAAGAAGGAGGCCTCATAAATACAAGGCCAGGTGCATGGTGGTTAGAGCAGCAGACTTGGGACCCACGCTGCCTGGGTTCAAATCCTGGCTTTGCCATTTATGAGCTGCGTGGCTTCGGGCAAGTTACCTAACCTCTCTGTGCCCCACATCCTACACCAATAAGGCAGCATGAAGAACAAAGGCGTCTACCTCGCGGAGTGTTTGTGGACATTAAATTGCTGTCCTAGGACACTGGGCACTGAGCCCAGTTTCTGCTGCTACTAAATTCAACCGTGTAACGAAACTGTCACTATTTGACCAAGATGTTATGGGATCTCCTGGATCTTTCTAGTCACTTGGGTTCAGTCCCGACTCTACCAGTTACTTCCTGCAGCGCTCCGGGAATGCAGGTTAGCGTCTCTGAACCTGCGTTGGCTCACCTGAGTGACGGAGAGAGCTATTAATAGTATGGACTTTACCGGGTTGTGGGGAGCACCAGGGGAGGCCATGTGTATGATATGGTTAACCAGGTGGTGAGCCCATAATTAGGTCTGTGAAAATAGAATCTGTGGGCGGGGGTGCTTTCAGAAGAAACTCTCTCTCCCAGGTTAAGCTCACCATGGCCTGCGGCCCCACAGGCCTCTCCAGTCAGCCCCGACGGGCTGGGAGAGCGACACGCTCACAACTCATGTGAGTGCAGGATATGCGTGAGTGTGTGAGAGTGTGTGAGTGTGTGTGCACATAGGTGACCCTCTGTGCGCGTGTGTGTCGGGGCTGGCCCTGGGAAGCGGACAGGGAAGGCTCCCTGGAAGAAGCGACCTCCAGCCTGAGTCTTGAAGGATGCGTTGAGGGGGGGAGTTCTGCATGAAGGAAGGGCGGTGGGCGGTGGGCAGCATGGACGGGATCGCTGGAGGTGCAGGGTCCTGGGTTGGGGAGGCGGAAGTCAGCGCCTGGCATGGTTGCAAAGAACAGATGAGCTTGGGGGGTGTGCTGGGGTTGATCGCAGGGGGCCGTGGAGAGCCACGGAAGGCGAAGGCCGGAAGCAGGGCTGGGAACTCTGGTGTTAGATAGAGGGCCTGGCGTCAGGCCTGGTGTCAGGTTACCAGAAGACACCTACCAGGAGGTCTTGCCCCCCCCACCACGTGGTTGAGCAAATAGGCTCCAATGTCACACGTCCTGGGTTCAAGTCCCAGTCCCACCACTGTGTGACATGGACGAATGACTTTTTGGTGCTTCAGTTTCCCCAGCACCCCACCACTAGGTTAACCGAGCAGAAACTGTGTGCCAGGGCCTCGCACACCGAAACCCCTGGTTGACAGCTGAGCCAACTAGGCCGCGCCTTCAGGGAGAAGCCAGGACTCAGCCTTAGGTCTGTCCAGCGTGGGTTCACGCAGGTTGGGCGGGGGGATGGTGACACCTCTGGCTTCTTCCACGATGGCGAAAGATCCAGTTTGAGCCGCCATTAATCAGAGCCTGGTCACCACACGTCTCCATTTCCCCAAGGCTCAGAGAGGGGAAGTGACTTGCCCAGAGTCATACAGCAAGAGAGACAGCCTATAACCTCAGACAAGAGGGTTGTCTGACCCCCAAACCCACAGTATTTGGCACAGTCTTTAATTTTTTTTTTTTTAAGATTTTATTTATTTGAGAGAGAGAGAATGAGAGACAGAGAGCATGAGAGGGAGGAGGGTCAGAGGGAGAAGCAGACTCCCTGCCGAGCAGGGAGCCCGATGCGGGACTCGATCCCGGGACTCCAGGATCATGACCTGAGCCGAAGGCAGTCGCTTAACCAACTGAGCCACCCAGGCGCCCCTTGGCACAGTCTTTAAAGTCAAGAGACTTTTTAAAGATTTATTTATTTGAGAGAGAGAGACAGCGCACATAAGCTGGGGGAGGGGCTGAGGAAGAGGAAGAGACTCTGAAGCAGACTCCCCGCTGAGCCTGGAGCCCAACTTGGGGCTCCATCTCACAAGCTGAGATCATGACCTGAGCCGAAACCAAGAGTTGGACGCCCACCCGGGCGCCCCAGAGTCAAGAGACTCTAAAGATGCTTTGGGCACGTTGGCAAAGGAGGAAACTGAGGTCTGGTGGCAGAGATTCTGCACCTCCCAGCATGACCGGGCACACAGTAGATGCCTCATAAGTGTTTAGGATCTGAGGACCCACTGTGGGCATAGGGCACCTCGCTGAAAGCCTCACACACATTGTTATCTCATTTGATCCTACCACGATCTCCTGAGTTGGATGCGATCATCATTCCCGTTTTCTAGAGGGGAAACTGAGGCTCAGAAAGATGGAGTCCCAGGCCAAGGTTGCACAGGCAGCAATAGTAACAAGCTGATTCTATTTGTGGTGCTATGTGCCGGGCCTTGTTCAGAGCACTTTACATATTCATGAGGAGCACATCACCGCCCTTGGGCATAGGTATTATTAACATTGGCATTTTATGGATGAGGAAGTTGGACGAATGACTTTCTTGCCGCGTTTATCAAGCACTTGCTGTGTACCTTGCATGTGCTGGACTCCGGGGTGCCCACCTCTGGTCTCAGGCCTGTGACCTTCCAAACCAGCTGCATCTCCCAGTTAAATGCAACACTGACTCCTGGCCATGGACTAAACAAAATCAGCCAATGGTCACTGAGCTCCTCAGGTCCCACATGCTGTCCGGAGCCTGACATCTACCCTTCCTGCTCGTTAGAACCCAGATCCCGGCCGGAGCTATTACCTGTTAAGTAGACTGCTTTGTCTGGTGGTGAGCAGCCTGTCACTGGGAGAATCCAAGCAAGACTGCCATGGAAGAGCATTCGTACTCAGGTGAGAGGAGTCTCTGGTGCTGACACTGGCAAAACCAAGCACCTGACCTCCTACCTTTTACCCAGGAGAGGAGAGGGGCTCCTGGGTCTCTCTCTGGGAAGAAGCCCCAGCCAGGGGCCAGGGGGAGGTGAGCCCAGACTGGCCTTCTGGGCACAGAGCCAGGAAGGAGAGGGAAGCCACAGAACCCTCCCTTCCCTGACTCAACGCCCTCCAACAAAAAACCCCACTTTAGCTGGGGTGCTGGGAGCCGGATAGAATTAGAAGCCAAGTAGAACGGGGACTCAGAACAAGGGGAATTCGGCGTGATGAATCCTCACAGCCAGGATGAGGGGAGGGGGCCCGGACCCAAGGTGGGGCCACAAGGTAGGGATTGGGGTGAGGCCCCCGGGGGGTCTGACATCCAGGGAAAAGGCTGGGGAAGAGCTCGGATATTGAGGAAGAACTGAAAGCCGATGTGCTGAGTTTGGGCCAGGCCCATGGTGAGGGCTGGGGGTCCAAGGTGAGGGAAGACCCAGCTTTCTGGGCATGAGGCTGGAGATCGAGCATGGGCGTGTGAGGGGGTAACTGAACCCATAAAAGGGAAGAGGACCACGGGTGAGAGCTGGGTGGGGGTTGGCCATCTGATGAGGGGCCGTGGAGGAAGGGTCTCAGCTCCTGGTCCTGGGCGCATCTTTCTGGACAGTGACCTGGCCCCCAGTCAGGCTTGCTGACCACTGGGGCGTGGGCAGAAGGAGTGACCGACGTGGGCTGGACGGTGGGAGGGACAGAGTCGGAGAGGCATGCATGCAGCGGGGGACAAAGTCCGGGGGTGGGGTGCTCGCTGGTGGGTACGACAGACAGCAGGGAAGGCGTGCAGAGGAGGCGGGGGGTCCCCTGAGACGACTGCGTTAGTGTGGGCTCTGGACGGGCTCCCGGGACTTAGGGGCTCTGGGTGATGGGGAGACAGGCAGCTGAAGCCCAGTCTCAACCTTCCCCCTCTGGCGCTCTCCCCAGACCCAGCAGAGTTCCCAAAGTTTTCCAGACGGCGGCGATGCTGTGGGCAGGGGGTGCGGCTGATGCTGGTGGGGCTGGCGACCATCCTGCTGTGGGCTGGGCTACTGACCCTGCTTCTCTTCTGGCGTGAGGATACCCCCAGCCCCATGCGGTCTCCCTCTTGTGTTCCCTCCCAGAAGCCCACTTTCTGACCCCGGGGAGCCCAACACACTCCTTGGAGTCCAATTTTCCCACCGTGTCTCCCGCCTTGTCCTCACCGGCCCCCTCCCAAGCCCCTTCTGCCCACCCCGTCCAGCACCCCTGGCTCCCGCCCTTCCCACACCTCCCACACAGTATGCCCAAGGCCTTCAACCCCAGCTGACAGGTGGGCTGGGGGGGGGCGCACCTGGAAACCCGTCTTCTCCCCTTCTCTTCTCTCCTCCCCAGACTGGGACACTGTGCAGAATCTGAAACAGCTAGAAGTAACCGCTGCCCGGAACGGTATGGAGGGGCCGAGGCGGGGGAGGGGGTCTCTTGTCCTGCTTCTGCCACTGACCACTGTGGGACATGGGAGAAGGGCTGGGCTCCAGTGTCCCCCCCGCCCCCGCCCCAGAACTGAGGGTCAGCCTGCATTTCCCCCTCCCCTGGGGGTGAAAACCCAGAGACTCTTGGAGGGGAGGGGGCGCTGAGAAGTGCCTGATGGAATGCTACATAATTGCTCCAGGCCTCAGTTCCCTCACCTGCAAAATGGGCATCATTTCAGGGCTATCGAGGCAGAAACAAGCTAAGCCTGTGAAGCACTTAGACCCTTGTCCAGTGAGCTTTCAAGAAATGCCTGTTGCATTTACGTTTCCTTCTGGGTGGGGGAGGGACAGGTGTTCATTCTATTCTGGCCTGCATTTTCCTGAGTACTCTTGCCCCAAAAATGAAAAACGAAAAGCTTCAGGCCCTGTGACCATGTGAGGGGTTCCTGCACTTGGGGCCGGGGGAGGGGGAGGGGAGCGCTTCAGGAACCTGCCTTCCTGGCTCCTAAAGACACATCTCCTCTCCTGCCACCCCAGTCTCTCGGGTTGCCAAGGACTTGGAAAGACACAACGGGGACCAGATGGCCCAGAAAGCCCAGGGTAAGGGATGTCAGCTCGGGTCTAGGAGGAGGAGAGGGGTGGGGGTGGGGAAACCTGGATTAACTTGTGGGCACAGTGCACTAGACCACCTGTGAACTACAAAATGAGCAGGTGACCCTGAAGACATGGGGGGTGGGGGGGGATGGGAGACTGGGGAGGGCCCTGAGGACTGGCTTACCACTGAGCCCCCTCCCCTGCAACCAGATGCCCAGGTGTCACAGAGCATGGAGGAAATCCAAGCTGAACAGAAGAGAATGAAAGCTCAGGGTGAGAAATTGGGAGGGGGGGGAGTCCTAGAGCTGGGAGGGACCAGTGGCTGGGGGTTCTGGACTCCCAACCCTCACACCAGCCCACCCCCATCAGACTCTGAGCTCTCCCGGAGCCTGGATGGACTTCGTTCGGACCTGAGCAACCTCAAGTCCCTGAGTGAGCCTTGGGAGGGGATGCGGGGGTGGGTGGGGGGCGTTGCAAGTTTGTCTCTGACCACTGTCCCCCACCCAATCACCCAAGGCTTGAACGAGAGACACACAGCCTTACGTTCACTGGAAAGGCTCCAGGAGGAGGTGGTGAAGCTGTGGATAGAGCTACACACATCCAACGGTGAGTTGGTGTGTTGGGACATGTGTGTAACAACACAGTTGTGTGGTGATGTGCATTTGAATGTGTGGTAGATGTGTGCACGTGACAACGTGGATGGGTGTATGCTTATGCGTGTGGCAGGGTCCGTGGGGGACACACAAGAGTTTCTTTCTGAGTCCAGCTTCTTCCCTCTAAGGACCTGGAGCAGGTGGGGGGGGGCGGGGGGCGCTCGAACACTTTTTTCCTCCTCCAGGTGAAAGCATCGTTTTGCCATCTCTGGGTTCTCTTTGTCTCTCTCTCCTCTGCCCATTGTGGCTCAGCAGAGAGTCATCAGCACGATGCCCTCAGCCACGGCCCTCCCAGAAGACTGCCCTAGCCAGGGCGGACAAAGCGGGTCACCTCTGCAGCGATGGGGGTGATGCTGGTGGTCATGAGGGTCAGGGGGGCCGCGCAGCAGGCTGCAGGAAGAGCAGACATTCAATCAGTGCACCTTTAACCTGGGATAGGAACCTGGGTGTTACTGCCCTGATGTCCTCCCCCACCCTCACCCTCACCCTTGATTTTTGGTTTTCCACCTCTGGGAAGTCCCAGCTGCCCCAACTGGCAAAGAAAAGAGGAAGGCTCTGTGCTTGGTGTGAAGGAGTGCAGTCCCCTGGGACACTGTGTGGCTGTGGGAATCTCAACAAGAAACTGGCTTGTGGTCCCTCTGGGCCCACATTCGCTCTGATGGATGACCTTCCAATTCCTACCCAGTCCCTGGTGTGGCCTGGGGTCTGAGCACAGCTGCAGGGCTGTCTCTCGATGACTACGCAACACTCAGCCAGGGCACTTTCCTCAAAGTTTTCTTCCCCCGCACCAAAGATTTTTTTTCTTTATTTATTTGAGAGAGAATGAGAGCATGGGCAGGGGGAAGGAGCAGAGGGAGAGGGACAAGCAGGCTCTGTGCTCATGCGGGGCTCGATCTCATGACCCTGAGATCATGACCTGAGCAGAAATCAAGAGCAGGACGCCCAACTGACTGAGCCACCCAGGCGCCCTACCCTTCAAAATTGTCTTCAAGTGCCCAGAGATACTCTCTTCCTGTTTTAATGTGCCCCACCCCCCTGCACCAAGGGCCACGTACGGGTCACTGGTTCATGTGTGAGAAACACATCCAGCTTTGCTCCTCACGGAGGTTGTGGACCCCAGGCCCCTTAAAAACTTCCCCGAAAGCTATGGAGCCCTCTCTGCGCATCAGTCCAAGAAAATCTATTTTAAATCAAGAGCAAGTCCGCCCAGGAGCAGTGGGTTTAACCTCACACCTGGGAGTGCTGGGTGGTGGCGACAGTGCCTGAGAGCTTCCTCGGGGTGGGCGCAAGAGGAGACAGAGACCAAGGTGGCCCAAGGTCGAGGCCAGGCGGACCCAGCCCCCCATGAGCTCTCCCGATCAATCCCTCCAACTAGACAAAAGTCATCTCCGGTCCCCAAACGTGGCTAGAGTCTGGTTTTGGGGGCGCAGGTAGCAAGGGTGACCAGGGCTGTTATCGGAGCCGATGGTGGGGACAAGACACGGGGAACGCATTGCTGCAATCTTGGCCCCACCACGTCGGCAGCGGCGCTGGCCGTGGGGGCAGCCGCAGAGAGAGGTTGCCGGCGATCCTGGGTCCCTCCGGTGATGATGGTGGTGACGAACGTGTCGCCGGCAGGGCTTGGCGGTTGAGGTGCTTCTGACCGTGAAGGTGTTTGTGGTGCTCACAAACCATACCTGGTGGCTGAGGTGCCGCTGGCCATGGAGCGGATGCCGTGGGGATGCCGATGGTGACTGGTCCGCTGCTGACTGTGGGTCTCCTTGTGGGGATGGTGCTGGCGGAGGCTGAGGTGCTGCTGGCCTTGATGCTGGGGGTCCGTGGCAGGCACTCTGCTCCGGTGGGGGTCTTTGTGGTGATGGTGCTGGCTGTTGAGCTGCTCCTGCCGGGAGCACGTCGGCGTCAGAGCTCCGGAGAAGGCAGCCTGCAAGACTTTGTTAGGCTCTGGGGTGGGTCTGCTTTCAGCCCGGACCCCACGGGTGACTCCAGGAGAGATGCTGCCACCCACTCTGCCTATCATACCCACGGTGCCAGCCACAGCACCAGCCACGGCGTCCACCACAGTGCCAGCCACGGCATCCACCACGGTGCCCGCCACGGTGCCCGCCACAGTGCCAGCTACACCGTCC
>NW_023270855.1:53041341-53108139 GCF_011800145.1 Mirounga leonina | reverse complement strand
CCACGGTGCCCGCCACGGTGCCCGCCACAGTGCCAGCTACACCGTCCACCACGGTGCCCGCGACAGCATCCGCCACGGTGCCAGTCACGGCGTCAGCCATAGCGGCCGCCACGGTGCCCACCACAGCTGCCCGCCTGAGCCTCTCCTCCACCCCAGGCTCCCTGTGTAACACGTGCCCCGAGAACTGGGTCAACTTCCAGAGGAAGTGCTACTACTTCGGTGAGGGCCCCAAGAAGTGGATCCAGGCCCGGTTTGCCTGCGGCAAACTGCAAGGGCGGCTGGTCAGCATCCACAGCCAAGAGGAGCAGGTGGGCCTGGGCTCGGTGGGCAGGGGGGTGTGGATCCCCACCTCGACCTCTTGCACGGTGGGAGGGACCCGGGCACAACTCCCCAGCCCTTCCAGTCCTGTCGTGCTCCCCAGGACTTCCTGGCCAGACATGCCAACAGGAAGGGCACCTGGATTGGCCTCCGGGACCTGGACAGAGAGGGGGAGTTTATCTGGATGGACCAGGGCCCCCTGAACTATAGGTAAGGAGGGGGAATGTAGGGGGGATGAGGCCCCGACTCAGAGAGGGGGTGTGCCTCTCTGCAATGACCGGCTTGGGGGGCAGACCCAGGTGGAGGTGAGGGGATGTGGGGGGAGGGTACTCCTGGGCTGCAGGGATGGGGTGGGCAGGGCCCAGACTCTGACGGATGTGTCTAGGCTGAAGGCAGCAGGGCTCCTCCCCCCTCCTCCATTCTCTGACCCTTCTGCTTCAGCAACTGGCGACCGGGGGAGCCCAACAATGGGGGCCAAGGCGAGGACTGTGTGATGATACAGGGCTCCGGAGAGTGGAACGATGCCTTCTGCGGCAGCCGGCTGGACGGCTGGGTGTGTGACCGGCTGGCCACGTGCTGACCGCCCACCCGCCACCTCGGTCCCCCCGGGGTTCACTGGGACGGGCTCCAAGACCCAGACCCTGACAGTCCCCAGCCCACCTGCGAGGTGCACCCTTGCGTCGCTCCCCTGCCCCAGACACTGGAACAGCCAGGCCCACAGCCGGGCTCTGAGGAGCCTCAACAATTTGTGGCTAAGGGCCCGGCCACATTTTCTCCTGCCCAATCGGAAGAAGGGCTTTTGACCCACCCCCGGGCTCCAGCCAACCCCCCAGAGGGTCTGTCCCTTGCTCCTCAGCCCAGCTGGCTGTCCCCATGTCCCTGCTTTCAAGTGCTCAGAGGACCACCTCAGAGCAGTGGCAGCTGCCTCAGGCCCCCGTGTGCTTCCTCTGTCAGGCCCACCCACCGTCTGCTGGAGTCAGGAGGAAACCATACCCCCACCCCACCCCTGGGGCCTGGGACACAGAAGGCACTCAGCAAATGCCGGCAGGCCCAAGGGTGGCCTGCTCACCCAGTCCAAAGGTGCTGGCCCCACCCCGGCACGGGTTTCGGGAGGCCTAGTTGGCACCAGCCCCAGGCTTGGCCAGGGTCAGTCCCTGCACCAGAGGCTGAGGAGGGGGCAGGCCAGGATCGAAGGACACACCGCGTTAAACTCCTCGCCCGCCACCTCACCCCCAATTCCTAGCCTAAAAAAGGAAGAATCAGTCTGCTCACGTGGTTCTCAGGCCCCCTGGAGGGGAATCCATGAGGAGAGGCCCATACTGGACCACCCGGGACCTGGGAGCCAGGGCCCGGGCCAAGGGGGCTGGGGAGGGCATTCCAGGGGCACCCAGGGGTCCTGGGGCCAGGAAGGGCCAGGGCTAGAGCTAGCTCTAGGTCACCTGTTGTCTACCCACTGCTCACCCGATTTCTGCCTCCTCCAGATCCCCCTTGGAACTCCAGGCCAGTGCGTAACTGCCTACCTGAGCTCTCCAAAGGGGACCCCACTCTGCCACTCAGGCCAACGTTGGGGTCACACTCAGCACCTGTTTCCCTCACTGCCCCTCACCCCCGAATCCTCAGGGAAATCCATGTGCAGAATCTGCCCACTTCTCACCACCTCCAGCAACCGCTTTGGTGTAGCCCTCATCCTAGCTCAATCTCCTTCTTCACTGCCCCACACCTTCCAGAAGTTTCCTTCTGGCTCTGAGAAAAATAAACAAAAAACAAAACCCAAAGTCTTACAGGGTGCTTTGCGATTGCAGAATCCCTGCAGCTTGCCTTGTCTCCCCAGCTTCACCTCCCCCAACCCCAGCACCCACACCAGCCTCCGCACTGGCCCTTACACATGGAGGCTCACTCCTGCCTCAGGGCCTTTGCACATGCCCCCCCCCACTTGCTCCTCAGTGAGGGCTATCCTGGGCTCCCCCCCCCATTTAAAATGACACCCCTGACTCCAGATCCCTTTTATCTCACCCTACTTTCTCACCACAAAGTCTTCCCCTTCCAAGAAAATGTGTCGCTCACTGATCTGTGTGTTCTCATCCCCACCCCCACCCCGGGCTTGAATGTGACCTTCAGGAGAGCAGGGGCTTTTGTTTTGTTCTCAGCTGTGACCCCAGCACCTGACCCATAGTAAGTGTTCAATAAATATCTGTGGAAAAATGAATGTGTGTCCATGGGCAAATGACCTCTTCTCTCAGAACCTGCTTCGTGGTCTATTAAATGAGGGGAAGCATCACGCCTGCCTGGTTCACCAGGGGCTGGTGTTGGGTTCCTTCCTCTTCCTTACTCCGCTCCCCCACCCCACCCCCCAACTCCACCCCCCCCAATCTGGGGCTTCAGTAGAGACTGTATCTGCAGCCCAAAGCATCCTGTCAGAGCCACTTCAATGGGAAACCTGCCCAATCTGTTCTTACCTCCCCCCCCATCCTATAGATTGTTCACACCTCCCTTGTCCACAAGTCCCTATTCACCCTCAGCAGGGAGAAACAGACCCTGGGCCCTCTCCCAGCCTACAAGCTCTCAGGCATCCCTCCCTAGGGGAACAGCCCCTCTCTTCCCCTCCCACTCTTTCTCTCCTGCATCCTTCACAGCTGGGCCCCTGGATAGGGCTGGCTGGCCCATTCCTGCCCCCTTACCCTTGCTTCTGCAATCTGCCCCTCACCCAGCAGGGCCTAGAAGCCACTCTCCAGGGGCTCTGGGGGGCACCTCAGGAGGCTAAACCCAGACTCCTGCACTTCCCCCTGGCATCCCAGCATGCCCCGGCTCACTCCTCCAATCCTGCACCTTCCATCCTTGTGAGGACCGCCCTCCTGGACTCCAAACCTCAAATCCTGGTTGGCCTCCTACACACGGCTGAGCTTCCTCACCCGATTCAGACCGCCACCCGGATCACCCCCTCCCCCAGCTCCCTTGGGGCCCCTTCCCCCCCACCCCCACCAACAGCTATTTCCTGCCCAAGACCATCCCCGGGGCTACACATGGTAGGTGCTCAATAGTTCCATATAGGCTGTGGATGCTCATGTCCTTTGCTGGGTGCTGAAGCCTACCCCACCCCTTGCTGGAATAACCGCCCCCTGATCAGACTTGGCACCCGGGCTCTCCCCACCTCATGCCGACCTCCACAAGGCATCCCAAAAAGCAACTGAGAAGCTGCATCCACCCCAACCCTAAACCCTCCATAAACTGTGAGGGGACCCAGCCGAGGGCACCTGAAGTTCTCTTTCACATCAGACTTGAAATTCAAGTCTGGGAGGGGGGGCTGGGTAGCTCAGTCGTTAAGCGTCTGCCTTGGATCGAGTCTGCCTTGGATTGAGCCCCGCATCGGGCTCCCCACTCGGCAGGAAGCCTGCTTCTCCCTCTCCCGCTCCCCCTGCTTGTGTTCCCTCTCTCGCTGTGTCTCTGTCAAATAAACAAAATCTTAAAAAAAAAAAAATTTTTTTAAAGAAAAAAGAAATTCAAGTCTGGGAGAAGGAAGAAAGGAAAATTTGAACAAGTCCCCTCCCCGCCAAAAAAAAATGTGGCAGGATGTACCTTGGGGAGGAGGAGTGACCAGGAACTCAGGGAGGGCGGTGGGCCAAAGGGAAAGGAGCGGCTGCCTTAAGGGTCAGATTTTACTTTTTATTTTTATTTTTTTAAGATTTTATTTATTTATTTGACAGAGAGAGACACAGTGAGAGAGGGAACACAAGCAGGAGGAGTGGGAGAGGGAGAAGCAGGCTTCCTGCTGAGCAGGGAGCCTGACGCGGGGCTCAATGCCAGGACCCTGGGATCCTGACCTGAGCCGAAGGCAGACGCTTAACGACAGAGCCACCCAGGCACCCCCAGATTTTACTTTTTAAACAAGAAACACACAAGAGCACCTGGCTGGCTGGGTCAGTAGAGCATGCCGGCTCTTAATCCTGATCAGGGTTGTTGAGTTTGAGCCCCCTGTTGGGTGATTACTTAAAAATAAAATCTTTAAAAATATAATAAAGGGACGCCTGGGTGGCTCAGTCAGTTAAGCGTCTGCCTTCGGCTCAGGTCATCATCCCAGGGTCCCGGGATCGAGCCCCGCATGGGGCTCCCTGCTCAGCGGGGAGCCTGCTTCTCCCTCGGCCTGCTGCTCCCCCTGCTTGTGCACTCATGCATTCTCTCAAATAAATCTTAATAAAAATTAAAAAAAATAAAATAAAGGCGCCTGGGTGGCTCAGTCAAAGATCTGCCTTTGGCTCAGGTCATGATCTCTGGTCCTGGGATCGAGCCCCACGTTGGGCTCCCCGCTCAGTGGGGAGTCTGCTTCTCCCTCTCCCTCTGCCCCTAATTGTGCTCGTGCGCACACATTCTCTCTCTAATAAATACAAAATCTTTTAAAAAATAATTTAAAAATAAATAAGCAAGGAACATAAATGTGTTCATAGATCATCGATATTACCTTCAAAATATTGTAGGCACCCATATGATTCTGAAGTGAGCCCACCCATTTCGCCAGGTCTCTGGAGGCAGAGTTCTCTCCAAGTGTGGCCCCTGGAGCATAAGCAGTTCCTGGGAACTTGTTAGAAATGCAAATCCTCAGCGGCCCAGGTCTGCAGAATCTGAAACTCTGGGGGTGGGGTCCAGCCACCCCAGTTGCAACCTACTCTGTGTCCTAGAGCACTGCTTCTCAAAATAAGGTACACAGGACTCCCCTGGGGATCTTGCTAAAATGCAGACCCGCAGTTGGCAGGCATGAGGTGGGCCTGAGGGTCTGCACTTTGACCAGCTCCCAGGAGAAACAGATGCTGCCATGGTGGGATGCACTTTGAGCAGCAAGGGTCTAACGCAGGGTCAGCCACCACCCTCTGCCTGCTTTCTAGGCACACAGCCACACCCACTCCTTGGCCTACTGCTGTCTACACCGCAGGGTAGCTGGACAGAGAGTGCTAGGCAGAAACTACTCACTTTCTGGGACTTTACAGAAAAAAGCCAGCCTCTGGTCTAAATGAGGCTCTCTTAGCCTGATCCCCGCCCCCCCCCAACCCGCCCCCCTCTCCCCCCCCCCCCCCCCCCCCCCCCCCCCAGCTCTCCACCCTGACCTCTAATTGTGATTCCAGAGAGTAGCAGCATTCTCCCACCTCCAGCCAACACCTCAACTCCTTCTGCAGACTCCCCCCCAACACTGCCCCTGGCCTCCGCCCAGCCCCATCTGTAAGCACAGCCTGGGTGGGGGAACCCAGCCCACCCCCACCTCGCCACTGTATTATAAACATGCTGGGGTCGTGGCCTCCCTCACCAGCCTGAGGCAGGCACCTGGGTCGAGGTGTCGGGTGGATCTGTGAGGCCCCCCACACAAGACACAAGACACATTTGGGAAGGGGGCGACTCTCTGCGTTCTTTATCTCCCGCGGGGGTCAGCGGCCCTCCAGGGCCCGGTCTCGGGCTATGACCGCCTCCTCAAACTTGATCATGAGCGTGGTGCCCTTGTGCCAGTGCGCCGTGACCTTGGCGGGGAAGCCGCTGTGTGTGAGCACGGCCTCCACGATGCCCGCGGTGAAGCTGGCGCAGTTCAGGGTGCTGTTCTCCTTGGGCACAGAGATGTAGGTGTTGATGAGCGGCTCCCGCTCTATGATGTAGAAGGTGCGGGCGTCATCGTTGGCCTGCTCCAGCTTGTCGGCCTCCTTGCCGAACAGCGCCTTCCACACCGCGCCCTTGACGAAGAGCAGGGCACCCAGCACCTTGGTTTCGCGCCGGGCACCCTTTTCGCGAGCCACCAGCGCGTCGAGAACGCGCGCGCCCACCTGGCGGCCCAGGGCGGCCAGGCGCGCCTGCAGCTCGGCCACCGAGAAGACCCGGCTCTGGCAGTGCTGGACCAGCTCGGAGAAGAGCAGCGCGAAGGCGCTCAGGCTCACCTCGGTGCGGGGCCGCGCCAGCGCGCGCTCCAGCAGCGCCGACTTCCCGCGCGTGAAGCGCGCCTCCATGCTGCCGCCGCCCTGCGGGGACACAAGGAACCGCGTGTCAGGGGACGGAGATCGTGGAGGAGCACTGCCCCCCTCCACCCGTTTTGTGTCGTCCACTGCTGACCTCCCATGTAGGAAAAGAAGAGAGGAAGGAAAGGAAGGAAAGGGGGCATCCACCTGCACGTAAAGCGCGCCTCCTCCAGTAAAGGGAAAGGGGGACTTTACACCTTTGGCGAGGAGAGGGTTGGGGGCGGGGGGTTAGAGGACACGAGAGGGAGACCAGAAGGCGGGACCAGAAACCATCCCAACCTTCGAGTTGCCGGTGACCGCTCCCACGTGAAAAGCACCTTCGTGCCCCCTCTGCCACCTGTGGGAGCAACTAGAGAACTACTGCGTGGGGGAGGGGGCAGGGATGGGGGGGCCGTCAGAGGTCTCTCGGGCACTGTCCCCCGCAAGCCTCCAGAAGCGACAGCGCTGACTTCCTGCAAATAAAAGAATTTGTCCGCCTCTCCCCTGCGGAAAGCCAAAGAAACCAGAGAGGGGAGTGGGGTGTGTCAAGAGCAACAGCCTGGAGGGTGTGGGGCGTGGGGGACGGACAGACGACAGGCACGGGACAAGCCAGGAGGAAAGGGCTCTGACAGCGCCCATCTGGCATGCACGAAGCATGCCGCCTTGAAGATGCGGATGGGCCTTCGTTTGTAAGGAATACTGGAGGCGGCCGCAGAGAAGGCGTAGGGAACCCCTCCACCTCCGTGCCCTCCAGAAAGGTAGCGGGACAGCGGGAGATAAGGTGGAGGAGGCGGACTGTGAGACCCGGGGTTTGGGGGAGCCAGGAGGGGCGCTGTGATCCTCCCATCCTCGTGCACCAAGCACTGAGACCGCCACGACGCGGACCTGCGGCGAGGGTGGGAAGGAGCGGATGGGAGTGCCCCTCCCTTCCCCCCCGCCGACCCTCGCCCACTCTTGTGTGAAGCCGCTGCCAAGGGTGGAGTCGGGAGGAGCTGAGAACCCCGTTCCCACTGAGCAGGAAGGGGTAAGAGGCCGGAGGGGTCTGGGGATGCTGGGACTGCCCCCAACGAGATCTGCGTGGGGAATGGGAAGACCAGCGCCGGGGGGAGTCCAGGGGCTCCAAGACGCCGCCCAGGTGCGCATCCGTCTACACCGGCAGGGCCCAGCGCGCGAGATGGGAGGGGGAGTGTTGCCCCCCCCCACACCGGGCTGCGATGGGAGCCAGTAACCTAAGCCGCGGAAAGGCCGGAGCCCCGAGACCCCCGAGCCAGCGCGGACCCGACAGAGGGGCCGGGGAGGGACCCAGGGACCCACCCTCCTCACGGGCCCTTTGCGTGGGCCGAAGCGGACGGACCCGGGATCGCGGACGCCGAGACCGCAGCCCAGGATCCCCAGGCGCGCGGGAGGCTGGGGGTCCCGGAGCGGGCAAGACCCGGCGCGGACAGGGGTCGCGGGCGGGTGGGGTCTCACCAGCGTACTACGGCCGTCCGTTTGGCCGAGTTGCTTTACGGCGCCGTAAAAGGTCCTGAGTGCGCAGGCGCTGCGGCGGGGCGGGCTCGTGGGCGGGGCGCGCGCGCTGGCGGAGATTCCAGAGAGCGGCCGCCAGGGGGCGCGCGTGTCCCGGGAGCCCGAAAGAGGGGTGTGGCCCTGGGGCCGGGGGCCGGGCTCGCTTGGGTTGGCTCGCTCTCAGACCAACGGTAGCGCGGATGGTCACCGGTTGGGGGCACACATTTGACGATGGGCCCACGTGTCTGTCTGAGGGGCACACATGTCTGTTTGTCCTAGAGGCACACTTGTGCCTTAAACACACATTCTCTTGTCTTAGGGACACGTGCATTTACTCAGGTACATGTTCTTAAGGGACATGTATCTGGGGCGCCTGGGTGGCTCAGTCGTTAAGCGTCTGCCTTTAGCTCAGGTCATGATCCCAGAGTCCTGGGATCGAGCCCCGCATCGGGCTCCCTGCTCGTCAGGAAGCCTGCTTCTCCCTCTCCCACTCTCCCTGCTTGTGTTTCCTCTCTCACTGTCTCTCTCTCTGTCAAAAAATAAATAAAATCTTCAAAAAAAAAAAAGGGGGTGGGGGACATGCATCCATGAACCAGGGGCCTAGGGCACTTAGGGGCATGTGCACTCACGGCCGCACGCTCAGTGGGTATATACACTCAGGAACACAGTTACGCCCGTGGGTACCTGCTTAAGGGCTCAGACATATCTGTGGGCCCACCTGCACACAGGGAGACACCGTCCATCTCAGGCACACACTCTTGGGCACGGAGACTGGGTTACTCCCTGGGTACACGTTCATGGACACCCAAAGACCAACTCGGGGCATTCATTCCCACACAACCTCGTGTCCCAGGGCTCCTGGTATCATGTCCACGGGCTCACTGTGTGCCTTTCCCCATCCCCCAACATTTGCCAGACCCTCCCCCACCAGGTCCCCAGAGCCCCCCAGGTGCTCCCAGTATGAGATCTAAAAGCCACATTCTTTTGCATAGGCCTTTATCGTCACAAATCGCAAACTGTGAGTGCAGAAACAAAGGAACATACATGGGTACATGCTCCGAACCCCCCTCGGTTGCATAATCAGTCACACTCACATCGGCACAGGGCACACACTGCAACACCCACAATTATAGTGATATGCGGGGTGCCCCACGCACAGCGCCGCCGTGACACACTTATACACAACGTACCGCGGATACCCACACGTGCTCACAGTGCTACCCTTGTTGCCCACACCCACACTCACACTGACACACTTTTGGGGTCCTTGCTGACACAGCCAACCACTGTGTCATGCATTATGCTCACAACACACCATGATCACACATGTGGCCAGCTTCACTGGGAGGTGCAGCTGGGTCTTCGATGTCTTCTCATTTGTTGAGGTTTCTGGGCAGGATGGAGACCCAAGGTCAGGCAGATCCGTCCCCCAGGAGGGAAACTGGGGCCACGTCTGTGGCTCCCACCTCATCCACCTCCCCAGTCCCAACTTACATGAGCTTGGCTTCGTCTCCAGTGCCTTGGAGATTTCCTGTAACTTGTTCTTGATTTGGTTCATGTCTGGGGGCAGGAGGACAGGAGAAATCTGGTGTGGGGTCTCACACAAGGCCCCCATGTTTATTGGAAGCCTCCTCCCTGCACAACCCCCAGTCTGGGGTGCTGCGGAGCCTGTGTACTTGGTGTTCCCAGCGGCATTTAAATATCCCCTGAGTGACTCAGAGGGTGACATCCATCATGCCTCTAAACCCCCCTGTGTGCTGGGAGAATGGGACCCCTGCTGTCCCCTCCCCCCAATTCCCAGCACCCAGCATGAGATGAATCCCACCCAGTGAAGGTCTGCAACGGCACCTGTTAATAATGTCTTCATTTTTTCACTCTCGGACTGGACATCTCTCTTGACCACGTTAATGTCCTCCATGATGAGCTGCCAGACGGAGCTCCAGCCCTGATTCTTATTCTGACACTCCCGCACCGATTCGGAGACTGAGGCATGAAGTGGGCATGTCCGTATCACTGCTGCTCTCCTTACCCGCACCCCGACCCCTTGGGCCTCCCCCAGGTCCCACCCTCACTGTTCCAGAGCTCCCTTTTCAAGACCAGCAACTCCTGGGACATCTCAGAATCTGTTCAAGAGGAGGGGCGGAGGAGGCAGGAAAAGCCTTGAGGTGCCCCCAGTTCTGTAGGCCTGGGAACAAGGGTGGGGGAAGGGAGAGGAATGAGGGAGAAGGGAGACAGGGTGGAAACACTGGGCTACGCACCTCCTGAGGTCCCCCTCCACACTGCCCCAGCCCCCACCAAAAAAACAAAAAACAAAAACAACAACAACAACAAAAACCCTGAAACGAAAAACCCTACTCACTCTTTACCAAGACCAAGGCCATGAGGATGATGCAGGACAGGGCAAGGAGGATGTACAGGATCATGAGGGCTCTGTGCAGACTACGGGGAACCTGGGCAGATTCTGAGGGTGGCCTAGACAGGGTTGGGGCTGGGGTAGAGGCAAGACAGGTGACCTCCAGGGCCCAACACCACCACCCAAACCATCAGCACTGACTCTAACATCATCAGAAACTCTGTCACCTGCACCTGCTCTTCCCAATTCCATAGCCACTGTGACCACCAACATGCCCACTGACCAGAGCCACCAGCAGTTGTCCCTCATGCTGTCATCATCATGCTGCCCTTACCATCCCCTTTGCCAGCACTCACAATGTCAACAGTAGCTGTCACCAACACCCATCAACATCAGTGCCTACCATTGTCAGCACTGTCCCCAGCAACAGGTCTCATCAGCACCGTCATCGGCGCTGTCTAGGTGGTTCCTTCCTGATCCACTACATGGTCACCTCTCCACCATCACCATCACCCAAACTTTCACCAACACTTCCACCAACACCAGCACCACCGACATCATCATCCCCACCTGTGAAACTACCCCCCCCACCGACTGTAACACACAAGCCCTGATGACACCACGCCCCACACCACTGACCCCGACCTCCACATGGTGCTCCTGGTTCCCATGATGCCCTACCATGGGCCCCTCCCAAGGCTGTGCAGTGTGCGCTGGCAGATGGCTGCTTGCCCTGATTCTTGAGGGGTGAACGGCTGCCCTTCAGCTTGTCCTGGTTTTTGAAGGTCAAGGTGATATTCTCATAGTCAGGGTTATCTGCACCTGTGGGTGGGTCAGTGAGAGTGGAAACCTGCCTGGAGCTCTGGGGCGGGGGTGGGGGTAAGAAGGGGGCTCAGAGATCTTGGCTCACCAAAACCCAGCACACAACAAATTTCTGGGGATAAAAGATAAGGAATGGGGAAAACAAGATCTGCTTCTTGGTTAGGTGGAGAGGGCGTGCATGATCGTTTGGGGGATACACATGCACACGTACATTTTGGGGTAGGGGAAGGAGCCCTGTGACCCCACTTTCAGCCCCTTATCTCTCCCATCCCAATCTCCCACCTGACCTCTCCCCTCCCCACCCTGAGGTGCCTAACCTTCCTTATTGGCTGGGGCCCTCTCTTTCTTGTCTTTGAAGGCTGCTGCTGCCTGCATCTTGACCTCCTGCTTCATGTAGATTTCCTCAGACTCCATGGTTCCCAGTCTGCCAGTTTGCCCACACACATCCCCACCCACCGGAAGGTGTCATGGCCAATGAGGAAATCTCTGGGTTGGGGGTAGGGGGAGGAGAGGTCAGTCTCCTCTTTTCAGTGACCCAGGACCCTCCAGCCCTGGGGCATCCTCACCGCCCCCCCCCCCGATCAAGAGGGTCTTAGGAGACCAGAGGTCTCATGGAGGGCCAAGCAGAGAAGCCCATAGACCCAGAGACAGGAAACAGCATGATCAGGAACCAGCAACAGAAATGTTAGCTAATGCTATGGTGGTCATCATGTTGCAATATACAAATGTATCCAATCGACACCTGTATACCTCAAACCTACACAATGTTATAAGTCAGTTATACTCAATATAATTAAATTTTAAAAACTCTAAAGGATGGTCACAAACGGACACAAAAGGACACAAGCTATGTATGTGTCTACCCAAATGAACATTGTCCCCTGCCCCTCTCAGGAGAGAATCTAGGCCCCTGGGAGTCCCACCCTTTAGGTTTGAGGTATCTGGGCTTGGAGGCAGGATTCCTAGGTCTCCCACATCGTCCTACCCCCTGCCCCAGTCCTACCCCTCAGCTCCACCCCAAGAAATTCTACTTCTTCAAGGCCCCGTGGAGGAAAGGAATGGATGTGAGGCAAGGGGACCAACCACTTGAGCTCCACCCATATCTGAGACAGAACCAGATGCACGCCTTGACCTAACGCTGGACATCGTGTCCCCTCTCCCTGGGTCCCCAGACAGAGAAACACTTGGAAACACTCACTCTCACCCACGCATCTGCTCACCTACCCACACTCATGCACACTCCCGGAAACCGTGATACATCTGCTCACATATTCACATGGCTTGCCCGTTGGCAGGCTTCTACACGTGTTTGCCCCAGAGAAATATCCATATTCATGCATTCACATGTCTGCTCTTTGTCTAGATGTCTTCAAGCTCTCTTTGTGTCTGTGACCTTGAAAACTGGAGATAAAAACGAGACAAAGTTTGTAGGGAATTCTCTCTTTAAGTTTAGAACAGTGCCTTCTGGTAGAAATATAATGTAAACCACATCTTTAATTTAAAAATTTCTAGCAACCACGTTCAAAAGACAAAAAGAGACAGGCTAAATTAATTTTTTTTTCATCTTGCAAAACTAAAACTTTATACCCATTAAGCACCAATCCCCCATTTCCACCTGCCCCCAGCCCCTGGCAAGCACCGTTCTTTTTGTCTCTGTGAACTTGACACTCTAGGGACCTCATGTAAAGGGACTTCCATGACTGGCTTATTTCACTTAACATAAAGTCCTCAAGGGGCGCCTGGGTGGCTCAGTTGGTTAAGCGACTGCCTTCGGCTCAGGTCATGATCCTGGAGTCCCAGGATCGACTCCAGCATCGGGCTCCCCGCTCAGCGGGGAGCCTGCTTCTCCCTCTGACCCTACCCCCTCTCATGCTCTCTGTCTCTCATTCTCTCTCTCTCAAATAAATAAATAAAATCTTAAAAAAATAATAATAACGTCCTCAAGGTTCACCCATGTTGTAGCTTGTGTCAGAATGTCCTTCGTTTTTCAGGTCGAATGATGTTCCATCGTACATTCTTTTTTCAGGCTAAATTAATTTTAATAATGCATCTTATTTAACATAATATACCCTCAAAATGATCACTTCAGCATGTAGATGATACTAAAAAATTGAGATATATTACTTTTTTTTGGTACTAAATCTTCAAAAATCAAACGTGATTTACACTCACGGGACATTTCAAGTGTTTGGTGGCTGTCATATTGGACAGCGCTGGTCTAGACCATTATGGTTCTCTCCCTTTGGAAAAGTAAGTAAAAGATAATTAAAAAGACTTTTTAAAAAAGATTTTATTTATTTATTTGACAGAGAGATAGAGCATAAGTGAGAGACGATGGTGGGGCGGGGGGAAGTGGCAGAGGGAGAAGAAGCAGGGTCCCTGCTCAGTGGGGATCCCCTGCCAGGCTGGATCCCAGGACCCTGGGATCATGACCTGAGCTGAAGGCAGACACTTAACTGACTGAGCCACCCAGGCGCCCTTTAAAAAGACTTTCTATGTTTTAGCTTTTAAATATGTGATTAAATTTGAGATAACTTTGGAATGGTCCCCCAAGGTTTGATGAGAATAATGCTCTGTTTTCTAAACTATTGCCGACCTTGTCTGCTCAAGGATGACTGCTTTAACAGTGTTTTCATGCCAACTCCTCTCTGATTTTAGAAAGAAGTCCGCAATTGAGAGAGATTCGACCCTCCCCTGATGTAACCGTCACAGAGGAGACGGACCAATGGGCAGCTGGCTCTGCTGTGATGGACAGGTGCAGGGGGTGGGGCCACAGCACTGCACATTTCTGTAGGTCGGTTGAAGCGAAGACCAGGCTCCATCCAGCCCTCTGGACAAAATAGCAGTTGTGAAACTGGAGGCCCATGAGCAATCACAGTGGCTCAAGAGGGCTCTGTGAGGCTTCTCGACCAGGTCATGTCTTAGGGTAACAGTCTCAATTCTCTTTTAAGAAAGAATATGCGTCTCTAGGACAGCTAACCATAAACCCATGATTGGTTTAGAGTGGGTACATGATCCAGGCCCACCCAATCAGAGTCTAAGATTTGGCACAGGGGTGGGCACATGAGCCAGATTCAGCCAATGAAACTCAGGACTGCGACTTTTGGGGCATTAACCAGGAAAAAAGGCATTTCCTCTTTTTTTTTTCTCTCCACTGGGGCTCTCAGACTGGGAAAATGTTAGCTTGGAGCTGTGATGGGGGAGAACCTGCTTGAGAGAGAAGCCAGCATAGGAAAGCAGACCTGAGAGGGAGTCGGATCCTGGAGACATCATTTGAGGGCTAGATCCACCCGAACCTGAATCTGTCATTCTAACCCTGGGCCTCTCGGTGTAGTCCGTTAAGAGTCCGACTCTTGGTTTCGACTCAGGTCCGTGATCTCAGAGTTGTGAGATCGAGCCCTGCATCAGGCTCTGTGCTGAGTGCAGACTCTCTCTTCCTCTCCCTCTGCCCCCTCTGCGCCTCCCCCCACCCCCGTCTGCACTCTCTCTAAAATAAATAAGTCAATCTTTAACCCTGGGCTTCTCAGTTACATATCCAGAAACTTCCTCTTTTTTTTTTTCTTTTTAAAAGATTTTATTTTTAAGTCATCTCTACACCCAACATGGGGCTCAAACTCACACCCCGAGATCATGAGTTGCATGCCCGACTGACTGAGCCAACCAGGCGCCCCCAGAAACTTCCTTTTACTTTTGCTCAAGTTACTTGCAGTAGGGTTTGCGACACTTGCAACTGGAAGACTCTTGGCTACCTCAGGAGGGCTGGGCGGTTGGCAAGTGAGAAAATGGAGGCTTGAGAAGGGGGCTTGCCTATCCAAGTCTGCACTCTGGGACAGGAGAATGACTGTGCTGGAATTGAGGACTCTGAAGAGGACCTTCTTGGGGTCCAGACATAGGGGGACAATTGAGTGGGACTTGGAGATACACAGGCATTCCAATCAGTCTGGGGACATCAGTGAGGGGGTGGGACAGGCAAGGTTCTAGACTCACCCTCTCTGCTCCTCAACACACTTCTGACTCAGTGGTCCCACCTCAACCCCATGGGGTCCCACCTCCAACCCACGTGGGGTTAGGAGGGAGGAATTAGGAGGGGAATCTCTGGATTGGGGTATGGGTGGGCTCCAGGGGCAAGAGGAGAGTTTGTGATCTCAGCTCATGGCTACCGGAATCAGACAGGGGGCTCTGCCGTCATAGAGGATGGGTGGCAGAGATGGGGGCACAACATGGGAGGAGAGGAATGGGCAGAAGAAAGTCACGGGTGCCCCCCGCCCCGCCACTGCCTCCCTCCGGGAGAGTCCAAAACATCTTGAAAACCAGGATCCCACCCCATCACCTGTTCTCCAGTGTGCTCGTGGGGGCTGGGACATTTGAGTCTGGGGTCCCTTTCAAGACTGGGCACCAAGTGTTCTGAAATCTGTGTCTGCATCTGGCAGGGGCTGGATTTTTAAGACCCCTGGGTTAGGATTCCCAGGGAACTGGACCCTGAATCACCTGGATCTGTGCCTCCCAGGAAGCTGTGTAAGTGTTGCAGGTGACTCGTCTTCAGGTCAGAATTCAGACAGGGACCGATGTCTTCCAGGCGGGGATGGGGACTCGAGGTCAGAAGCAAGAGACTCTGTCCAGGGTTTACACGTCTGTGTGTCTATGTTCCTCCTTCCATGGCCATGCCTGTGTGTTTCAGTGGTGCTTTCTTGTGCCCATGTATGTGTCTGTGGCCATGGTGTGTCCCTGTGTGACCACAGTAACTGTACATGTAGTGTGTGTGTGCACCTGGATGGTGTATCCACGTGTGTATGTGGTTATTTATTCAGCAGACATTTCCTGAGCATCTACTATGTGGCATGCTCTCTTCTGAGCGCCAGGAATACACCAAAGGGCGAACAAGTACCCTGCCCTGCGTTTTCATATTCAAGTGTCCGTGAGGGCGTGTGTGCCTCTGTGTATTGCAGGTTGTAACTACTCGAAACTGCACTGCACGTGTGAAAACGTGAACTTGCGGTTCGTGGCCTCAGGTAAGGGTTCTCAGCTTGCTTCTGTGAAGATTCCTTCCTGTCCACGACCCAGCTTTGCCTGTGCCCTGCTGGCAGCTCCATGAGGTTGGGGAGTGAGGGATCTCGGCTCAGGGCTCTGGGCTGAGAGATGACCCAGGGGTCCACCTTGACCCTGGGGCTTCTGGAGGCTTGGGGCCCTGAAGTGTATGCAGAGTGAGGGGGGCGGGGGTCCCTGTCCTATCCAGACCCAGACCCCGAATGAAGCCTCATTGTAGGGGCTGGGGCAGAATGACCCAGCGATTTCCTGGAAGGCCAGAGACCCGAGGGTGACCGTCAAGGTGGCCTTAAAGGTAACACTTCCCCTCCTGAAGGAGGTCATGATCCTTGCGTGTGAGGGTCCTCAGAGGAAGTAGAGGCCTTGTTCTCGGAGATTGGGGGGGGCACAACGTGGGAGGAGAGGGATGGGCAGAGGAAAGTCACGGGCGGCCCCGGCCACCGCCTCCCTCCAGCGTCTGCGTGCCCGGCTCTTTTCGGAGACGCCAGCTCAGTCCCCCACCCCCCACAAAAGACAGCGCCGCGCCCAGACCCTCACCTTCTCAGGGTTTATTTCCAGCCCCGCCCCTCCGAGGCCTGGCCACGCCCCCCAGCCCGCACCGCGACGCCGGGGACCTCAGGCGGTGCTCTGCAGGCGGCAGCAGCGAGCTCCGGTCCAGTCCATGGCCGCGCACTGGCAGTGGCATGTGGCCTCGGCGCGCACGTCCCACGAGCCACAGGCGGAGCCACAAGTGCAGGCGGTGACGGCGAAGCCTGCGGGCGGAGCGGAGGGAGTCTGGACGCGGGCGGGAGGCTACCGGCCTGGGGGTCCGGGGGGAAGCCAAGGAATGAATGGGAGCCGGATTGCGTGGGCGGCTGGGGGCCTGGACTCCAGTGTCCTAAGCTGTGCCGGAGCTGGGGCCGCAGACCAGGACCCTGGGGAAGTTGACTCAAGAAATAGAGGCTGGACTTAGGGGGAGGGGTTCCTGGGTGCTGGGAACAGAAGCGAGAGCCTGGAAAAGGTCTTCGGTACTCACCTGCGGGGCAGGTGGCCAGGTCCCCCCTGGAGGTGACGCTCCGGCAGCTCAGGCCAAAGTTCCTCCTTGTCTCAAGAACTGCGGGAGGGAGGAGGGAAGGAAGCCGTGAGACCAAGCTGCCCCTGTTCTCATGTGGCCTTGGCCCTGGTGGTTTGGAGATAGGCAGGGGGTCAAGAAAACTCTTCTGAGGAAGGCCCAGGTGGGCCAGGCCCTGGTGGAGAGCCATGAGATGGGACGCTCATCACCTCCCAGGTTCTGTCTTGAGATGGGTGTTTTGGAGGAAGGAGGATTTGGAGCTTCTGCCAAAGATGGAGCTGGATGGGGGCTGGGGTTGGCTTGGGTTTGGGGTGGAGGTTTGGTTCTGGTTGGGGCTGAATTGATGGCTGCTCCATGTCAGGAATTAGAGGGGGCCTCTGAGGCCCCTGCTGAGGTTGCAAGTGAGGGTCCTCACTTAAGGATCTGGTGCCATCCTGGATCTTCTCATTGATGGCTTCATCCACTGGACACAGAGACTTGCCACACACCAGCTGCCCCAGGACAGGGAGGAGGAGGAGGGCAAGAGCCTTCATCCGGCAGGTGCTGCAAGATGGAACCAACAGCCGGGTCAGTCCCTTCTCATCTGGGGAGGGTCAAGCCTCCAGAGCAGGTGGGATATGGAATCCTGGGTCCCTGCCGGGGGGACGGGGCTGGCGTCCCGGCTTTGCCAAGGCCCCCTCGGGCAGGGGTTCTGGGCTGAACAGGGGCAGCTGTTGCTTACCCTCAGGACGGACTCAGCAGGCCAAATCTCGGGCACTGATTTCATGCCTCTGCCACATCTCCCTCTTTAAGGCTTCTGCTGGATGTGGAGCTTCCTGTCTTAGCTGAGTGTCTTGGCTCCCTGGCCGTCCCCTCCCACATCCGGGACCAAGAGGAAGCCCCCAGGGCAGACTCTAGGAGCCCAGAGGTAGGAAGCTCTGCCCACTCCCTTCCCTGCTACAGTTTCCCCATTCAAGAGCCCACCCTTCTCACATTCGGGCTGGGACTGGTCCAGGAGGTAGTCCTGGGGGATGATTCCAGAAGCCCCTGTCCCAGGGACAGGCAAAGAAATAGGAGTTTGCACGCAGGGGTGGGGAACATAACAAAATAACACCCCCAAAATAAATAAATATGCAGTGAGAACTGCATACCATGTTCATAGCCAAATGCCTATCAACAATAGAATGGATAAAATCATGTTTTCTTTTTTCCTTCAGTGGAACAATCTGCAACAGACGGTGGCAAACTTGCAGCCCATGGGACAAATCTGGCCCACTGTCTATTTCTGTGCAACCCATGAGCTAAGAATGGTTTTTACATTTTGGGGTTTTTTTTTGGTTTTTGTTTTTAATACAAATGGATTTTTAAAATTGTGGCAAAATACATTTCACATTAAACTTATCATTTTAACCATTTCTTAAAAAGATTTTATTTATTTATTTGGGATGGACAGAGAGAGATAGCAAGGGGTGGGGAGGGGCAGAGGGAGAAGCAGACTTTCCGCTGAGCGCAGAGCCCGATGAAGGGCTCGATCCCGGAACCCCGGGATCATGACCTGAGCCGAAGGCAGACGCTTAACTGGCTGAGCCACCCAGGTGCCCCATTTTAGCCATTTTTTAAGTGTAGGGTCCAATGGCATGAAGTACTCTCACATTGTTGTGCAACCATCCCCACCAACCATCTCCAGAACTTTCTCATCTTTCCAAACTGAAGCACTGTCCCCACGAAACACTAACTCCCTATCCCCCCTAGCCAGACCTCCTGGCTCCCACCATCTACTTTCTGTCTCTATGATTTTGCCTGTTCACACCTCAAGTAAGTGGAATCACACAATACTTATCCTTTTGTGTCTGTCTTCTTTCACTTAGCAAGATTCATCCATGTTGTGGCATGGGGCAGAACTTTATTCCTTTTTATGGCAAATATTCCATTGTAGGGACACACCACATTTTGTTTATTCATTCATCTGTTAGTTGCAACTTGCTTTGTTGTTTCCACCTCTTGTCAATGATGCCCCTGTAAACCTTGGAATGTATGAGCATCTCTGAGCATCTCTGAGTCCCTGCTTTCAGTTCCCTTGGGTATATATCCAGGAGCGGGATTGTTGGATCATATGACAATTCTGTGCTTAACTTTTCGAGGAGCTGCCAAAAAGTTTGTACATTTTTAAATCATTGGAAAAAAAATTTTGACATATGAAAAGTACATGAAATTGAAATCCCAGTGCCCATAAATAAAGTGTTCTTAGAGCATAGCCATGCCTACTTTTTTATAGATGGTCTGAGGTTGCTTTCCCAGGTCAGTGACAGAGACTATGCCCTGCAAAGGTGAACCCGGCTACCATCTGGCCCTTTACAGAAAAAAAAAAAAATTTGTCCACTCCTGGTCAATAGCAATGAGTGTGAATGAGAGATCACAATGTATGAATTGCAGCTACATGTAACAGTCTGGATGATTCTCACAAAACATGACTGTGAGCAAAAAAATCCAGACGCAGAAAAGAAAAGAACATACCGCACAAATCCATTTATTAAAAAGGACCAGGGCAGGGTGCCTGGGTGCCTCAGTTGATCGAGCATCCGACTCTTGATTTTCCCTCAGGTCATGATCTCAGGGCCCTGAGATCGAGTCCTGTGTCTGGCTCTGTGCTGGGTGTGGAGCCTGCTTGGGATTCTCTCTCTCCCTCTCCCTCTGCACCTCCCCTCTCCCCACTCCACACACACACACACCTGCTCTCTCTCTCTCAAAAAAAAAAAAAAAAAAAAAAGCACAACTAATCTATGCTGTTGGAGATGAGGATGGAACTTCCCTGGGGAGTGAGGGAAATTGGGAAGCTAGTGAAAATTCGAGCATACACTTCCATCTGCACCATTTTCTTTGCGCATACTCTATTTCAGTGACGTGTGTGAAAGTGACATGTATGTGTGAAATCCCTATGTAAATACAACTGTGTACACAGGGCCAAAGTGTAGGCAATATTTATTGAGCACTTACTATGTGCCGGATGGAATGCTATGCACCGTGCATGCAGTGGGGAGCAAGGGGACCCCCCAGCCCTCACGCACTTTGCCCTGTCTGTCAGAGGAAGACAGACACCAAGAGAGAGCTCAGTTGGCCTCACACTCCACCAGTCATCTCTGCCCCAGAGGACAGGAACAGAGTTCTGGGAGAACTTCTGGCAGAAGAATGTGGCCCCTGGTGGAAGAATCCAGGGAAGTTTTATGGAGGAAGAGATGGCTGAGCGGAAGCTGGGGGTGAGCAAGAGTTAAGCAGGAGAACCAGTCAGGGACAGTATTCTGGGTGGAAGGAACTGCTTGTCCCAAGGCCCTGGGGAAGGACAGCGTGCACCAGCTTTGAGGAACTGAAAAAAAACCAGTGGGCAGGAAGGCAGAGAGCCTGGTTGGCATTAACAAATTTCGCAGACTCCCTTCCTTGAAGACCCCCAGACACAGCTTGGATACAAGGTAGTTCGGGACACAGCAAGAGTCATTTTGTTAAGAGCTCTGATCCTTCAAACCTTTAGTCTCAGAACTTTTCAGATAAAAACTTTTGAGGGGCAAGAAGCGGGCAGCTCTGACTACAGGTTGGGTGAAAAGCAGGGGGCGTGTGTGGAACCCCTAGGATTCCCTGGGGACTTAGTTTGAAAACCCTTGGTTAAGTAGCAGGAAAGGGCTACATGCCCTTTCTTTCTCTTTGAAGAAAATAAAATATTTTGGGGGTGCCTGGCTGGCTCATTCGGAAGAGCATGTCATGCTTGATCTCAGGGTCATGAGTGCGAGCCCCACGCTGGGTGTAGAGATGACTAAAAAAAAATAAACTTAAAAAAATATATTTTCATTCCCCCTGATTTCTATCAGTGCCACTGAGGTCTGGTGGCCTCAATTTTGCATCAAATGCTATCAAATAAAATTTCAGAGCCAGGTCTTTAAAACGTACAATAGGGGAGCACCTGGGTGGCTTAGTTGGCTGAGCCTCTGCCTTTGGCTAGGTCGTAATCCTGGAGTCCCGGGATCGAGTCCTGCATCGGGCTCCCTGCTCGCACGGAGCCTGCTTCTCCCTCTCCTCCCTGCTCGTGCGTGCTCTCTCGCTATCTCTCTCTCCCTCAAACAAGTAAATAAAATCTTTTTAAAAATAAAATAAAAAAATAAAGCATACAATAGGGCAGTCCCTGTCTTTTACAATCAATTTTATTGAGGTATAATTTTCGTTAAATAAAGTGTTCAGTTGTATGTATTTTGACAAATGTACATGCCTGCATGCTGCATGAATGTTTTGTTTTTCCCAAGTATTGTCTTTTTAGTTTTTTGTTTTTGTTTTGTTTTGTTTTTTAGGGAGAAAGAGAGAGAGCACCTGCATGCATGCAAGGAGGAGGGAGGGGCAGAGGGAGAGGGAGAGAAAGAATCTTAGGCAGGCTCCACGCCCAGCACAGGGCCAGACATGGGGCTCCATCCCAGGACCCTGAGATCATGACCTGAGCTGAAAGTGTACTTCTGTCCTTGAAGGGTTATTATGAACCAGGAGGGCCTGGGAAATTGACCTCCAGAAGTAACCAGAGTCACTTGCCTCTCTAGATAACAACTTGCCGTCCTGTTGACAGACGAGATGACAGGGGGCTCGGCGAATCAGGAAAGAATCACTTGCTTCCTTCCACGTGAACGACAGAAAAGAAAAGCAAAAGCCCTGGAACCCTGTCCACTTTCTTAAAGATTTTATTTATTTTTCAACAGAGAGAGAGAGACAGCGGGAGAGGGAACACAAGCAGGGCGAGTGGGAGAGGGAGAAGCAGGCTTCCCGCGGAGCAGGGAGCCCGATGTGGGGCTCGATCCCAGAACCCTGGGATCATGACCTGAGCTGAAGGCAGACGCTTAATGACTGAGCCACCCAGGCGACCCCTGCCCACTTTCTTAAGCAAGAGCTGGTGAGCCTGGCTTCATTTAGAAACGCTTCTGACCTGGGGGGTCCGGGGTGGGGGGGACCTGCCTGGTGGAAGGGGAGCCTGAGCAGCTAGCTACCAGCTACAGAGGTGGGGAGACGACAGGCAAGACCTGTGGGGGCCAGGTTGTGCCTTGGGGCAAGGAACAGTGAGAGCCTGAGGGTTGGGTGGTAAAGAGCATGGAGATTTCCAGTGTTAACCACCTGAGATTCTCCTTTGCAGTAGATCCACTCTTGTCTCTCAATGTCCCTGGGTTCCTTGGGCCTCTGGACTCCTTACAGAATATCTTTCACTTGGGGGCTCCTTGGGGTGCCCTGAGATGATCATATCTACTGTTTGTTGAGCAATTTATACATATGACCACCAGCTGGTCAGGTAGAGATGATTGTTATCCACAAGAGGAGTTGCTGAGGCCCAGAGAGGCTAAGTGACTTGTCTGGGGTCACACAGCAAGTTGGTGGAGGAGCTGGGATTTGAACCCTGATGGTCTGGCTCAAGGATCTGCACCTTTCAGCCCCAAGAAGTGTGTGTGTGTGGGGGGCACTCCCTGGATGACCACAGCACTGTACCAGCTTTAAAAAATAAGAAGAAAGGAAAAAAATAAAAGCAACATTGTTTTGAGAATATTCCTACAGCTTTTCTTTTTCTGTTAAAGAAATGACAGAAATAAAATGTCCCTATTTTTTTTTTAAGATTTCATTTATTTATTTGAGAGAGAGAAAGCATTTGGGGGGGGGAGGGGAGGAGCAGAGGGAGAAGCAGCCTCGATCCCAGGACCCTGGGATCACAGACTGAGCTGAAGGCAGATGCTTAACCGACTGAGCCATCCAGGTGCCCCAGGGACATTTTAGAGCGCCTGGGTGGCTCAGTCGGTTAAGCATCTGCCTTCGGCCCAGGTTGTAGTCCTAGGGT
Source organism: Mirounga leonina (assembly GCF_011800145.1). NCBI lineage: Eukaryota > Metazoa > Chordata > Mammalia > Carnivora > Phocidae > Mirounga > Mirounga leonina. The sequence goes on along the minus strand of NW_023270855.1, from coordinate 53,085,259 downwards.
CCTGGGATCGAGCCCTGCATCTGCTCAGCGGGTAGCCTGCTTCTCCCTCTCCTCCCCACTCGTGCTCTCTCTGGCTAGCTCTGTCTCTCTCTCTCAAATAAATAAATAAAAAGTTTTTAAGTGTTCCTATTTAAAAAGGAATTCAAAGAATACAGAAGTTTATAAAAGAAATGTTCCTGGGTAATCCTACTCACAGGAAATAATCAAGAAATGGGGGGGGCGGGTATGAAGTACCCTGCACCCTCCCCACCAACTGAGGAACTGTGAATAAAAGGGGATAATGGAGGGTGGAATCTGGCTTCCTGGGGTAAAACTGAGCCTCCCCCACACCCTGGCCTCCACCACAGGCCCCAGCGCTCTCCCAGCACCATCTCCCCAATTCCCCAAATGGCTGGGTGCTGTTTTACAGATGGGAAAACTGAGACTGGGTGTGGTTGGCTCACTCTCAAAGGGGAGATTTCACCCAGATTTGTCCAATGCCAAAGTCTTCCCTTTTAACTAAGGCATTTTCTCCCCCAAACTCTGGGGTGAGCAGTACATGGACCAAGGTGAGGATGCACGGAGGGCAAAGTAAAGGTGGGTGGGAAAGAGTTTCGTGGAATCTCCTTCCACCCAGCCTGGCTTTTTGATTTTTTAAATTTTTTTAAGATTTTTATTTATTTATTTGAGAGATTGAGCACGAACAGGGGGAGAGGCAGAGGGAGAAGCAGGCTCCCCGCGAAGCAGGACTTGATCTCAGGACCCCGGGATCATGACCTGAGCCGAAGGCAGAAGCTTAACTGACTAAGCCACCCAGGTGCCACCCTGGCTTTTTTTAGATTCCTTGTATCAATCTTAAACAAACAAACAAAGGAACAAACTCAGGGTGCCTGGCCAGCTCGGTTGGAAGAGCATGTGACTCTTCATCTTGGGGTCGTAAGTTCAAGCCCCACATTGGGTGTAGAGATTACTTTAATTAATTAATTAATTAATCAATTAACTAATTAAAAAAAAAACGGTGCTCCTGGGTATCACAGTCGATTCAGCATCCAACTGTTAGTTTTGGCTCGGGTCATGATCTCAGGGTCCTGGGTTCGAATTCAGCATTGGGCTCCATGCTCAGCTCAGAGTCTGCTTGAGACTCCTTTTCCCTCTCGCTCTGCCCCTCCCCCCTGCTCTCTCTCTCCAATATAAATAAATAAAATCTTTAAAAAAACAAAACCACCCAAAAACCTCATAGAAACAGGAAACAGACCAGTGGTTGCCAGGGGGCGGAGTGGAGAAATACGGGAAGGTTGTCCGAAGGTCCAAACTTCCAGCTAGACGATGAATAAGTTCTGGGGAATCTAATGTACACCGGGGTGATTACAGTTAACATGACTGCATTGTGTATCTGAAAGTTGCTAATTGAATAGATTGTAAAGGTTCTCACCACACACACACACACACACACACACACACGGTCACTCTATGAGGGGATGGATGTGTTAACTAACCTTACGGTAGAAATCATTTTGCAATATATTCATAGGTCAAATCACTACATTGTACACCTTAACCTGACACAATGTTACATATCAATTATATTTCAATAAAGGGGGGGACATCGATTTCCCATATAAGGGAAATCATGCAATGTTTGTCTTTCTCCTTCTGAGTCATTCACGTGCATGTGCAGAGACCATGGAGACCGTGACACCACACAGGGCAAATGCTGCAAAGATGTCACCTTTCCTCACCAGCATTTTCCCAGAATTTTCCCGGCCACCGACAGGGACCGAGACTCGGAGTGGTCTCACAAAAAACTGTGGTCATCAAGGGCGGGGCTCCTCCTCCTGTCCTGTCATGTCCCCCCCGCCCCCCATCCCAGTGCCCCAGCCCTGGAGACTCCATCTCTGGCCCCCCTGGAGCAGAGCCTTCCCACTCGCTGGGCAATTTCTTCACTCCAGGGGCCTTTTCACAATATTCTTGGCAGCGGTTGGTTAACTGGTGTTTGAAGATTTTGAGTAACTTTAGAAAAACAAAAAAAAGGAAGCTTGCCTTGCCTCCTCGCTGTCTGGGTTCCCCTGGAGCTGACAGCCTCCTTCCTGGAGCTTTCCTTGGCTCGCTGAGTCACACTCACTTCCTGTCCCTGCCCTGGGGCCACGAAGCCCCTGCCTCCCAAGTTGAAGACTTCGGGCACTCCTTCTTCTGCCCCTTTCTCTGCCAGGGTCCCCGCTTTCACCCCTCCCACCCAACTGGCAGTCTCCGGCGTGCCCTGGAGCCTCACATTTATTTCAGCGGGGCAAGTTCCAGACCACAAACCTTTCTTCCCATGTGACTTGGATCAGATATTATTCTAGAAGAGGTTCCCTGCACAGCACGGGTGGAGAACGCCCACATTCCTGATCCTGAGACCATCCATCCTCACTTCTCCTGGGGGCCGTGCCCTCAGACGCTCCAAAGCATTGATGTGAGCCTGAGAAATCTTTTTGCTCACTTTATGAGGCCCTCCTTCTTAGCCCGCCCAGTGCCGGACCCCATTAGAGTGTCAAATAATAATAATGTTATTATTATTATATCCATAATATATTATGATGATTATCATTATGGCAGCCAGAGTTTCCTGGATGCTTCCTATATGCTTACAATGTGACCACCAGTCACCCTGAGGTCTGTCTCGACTCCAGACCCCCCCTGATAAACTCATATATCCTGCTGCCTCCTGGGGATCCTGCAGATAATACCCAAGAAAACGTATCAGGTTGTTAGTTTCTATACAGTCCAACTAGTTGCCGAGGGACAGGTCATTTGAAAAGGATCCCAGCTAGGGATGCCTGGGTGGCTCAGTCAGTTAAGTGTCTGCCTTCTACTCAGGTCATGATCCTGGGGTCCTGGGATGGAGTCCTGGGTCGGGCTCCTTGCTCAGCAGGGAGCCTGCTTCTCCCTCTGCTCCTTCCCCTGCTTGTGCTCTCTCTCTCTCTCTCTCTGACAAATAAATAAAAAAAAAGAGAGAGAGAGAGAGAAGGATCCCAGCTAATTCCAGGGGAAGGATTAATAAGGTTGAAAATAATCTTCAGGAGAGGATGGGTCCAGTCATTGAGGCGTGATGGCTGCTAACACCTTTAAGTGGAGAATTGGTGGGGACCAGGGGACAGCTGCCCCACTCCCACCAACCCACAGATGAATTGTAGCACCCTGACATTATGGAGCTCCTGAAGAGATGCAACAGGAAGTACCCAGCCCCACCAATGAGAGAGTATTCTGACCTACAGTGGAACCTGGTCCAGGTAATGCTAACCACCTGTTGACCTGAGGAAACAGCACGGTGGGGATGGTGGGGACAGATGCTAAGAACAAGTTATATAGGGTCACAAAGAAGCAGCCAGCCAAATCCAGAATGGGGGCCATTCCCTAGGACAGGAAGAGAACCCCTAAGAAAACACACCAAGTCGGGATAAATGTCCTGAGGAAATAAAGCACGGTGACCTTTGAGCTAAAACAGGAAGGAGGGAGGATACGAAGAACTGGGGGCAAAGCATTGTAGGCAACGAGAACAGCAGGTGCAAAGGTCCTGTGGCTGGAACGGGAGTCGTGTGTTTGAGACACAGCAGCTGTGGCTGAGGGAGCCAGTGGCGAATGGACTTGCGGAGGGACTTTGTAAAACAAAGGAGGTTGGATTTCATTCTCATAGGAGGGTTTTGACAAGTCTCAGTAATGCATGCGGAGGGCTTGGCATGATGCCTGTGACGTGCTCAGGCCCTGACGCTGGCTCCTGCTGTGGCCCATAGGGGTCCGTGAATTTTGGTTGAATCAAAACGTCCTTAAGTCGGAGAGGCTACAACAGCACCTCGGCATAAATAAAGAGCAGAGTCCGAGGCGGTGGAAGCAATGTTGCCGCGGAGAAGCACGGAGCAACCACTGACCTACTTAGAATTTCCAGTTAGGGTCACCCCAGCTCCCAGTACGGACGTGAAAGAGCCAAGAACCCGGAAAATTGGGCCACAGCGCCCCCTGGTGCTCACAGCGTTTACCTACCTAAGCGCGCCCGGGAGGTGGCGGGGTGGGGGGCGGAGACCGCGGCTTCCTGGGGAGGCGAGTTTAAATGTTAAACTTTGAAACCATCTCCTTCCCGCTCCGTCTCTGGCCAGTTAAAAGGCTTCCCTGCCGAGGCCGGACGGGGAGCCGCGCATCCAGGGCGGGCGTCTCAGGGGTCGGGGCCCGGGGCCCCTCCCCGCACCCACTCCGCCCCTGCGACGACCTTGCATATTCCAGCTTTCTGCCCTGGTAGGAGTTTCTAGTAAATCCTAGAAGTAGACTTGCTGAGTCAGAGTGTTTAGCGCTTCACCAGGGCCCCGCCTGCAACTGCATGTGCAATTTTCCTGGGAAAAGTGTCCTTAGATTTCCCTGAATTCTCGAAAGGAGCGGTGACTTCAATCAGGGCCACGTCTTCCACGGCCGGGGAGGAAGGGTCCTGCGTGTCCTGTCTCCGCCCTTGCCCTCCTGGTCCCAGCCTTGGATGGGCCACATCCCCTGAGGTGACTTAATGGGAATAAGTAGCTCTCCACGCGGGGGGGGGGGGGGGGGGGCGCTATCCCCGGTTTACCCACCCAGAGTTTTCCATTGTGCCAGCAGGGACCAAATCCTCACCTAGGCCTTCCAGGCGCTTTGTGGCTCTCAGGTCTTATTGCCCCTCAATATCCTTTTTGCTCCATCTCACTCTCTTGCCTTTGCCTCCCCTGTGCCTTCCCCACCCTTCCCTGACTCTCTTCATTCTCAACTCAGACTTCCCCTCCTCCAGGAAGACTTCCTTGACTGCCACCAGTCTGGCTAGATTAGGGTATCCTCTGGGCTCCCACAGGCCCGTCTGCTGCTGTCCGCCTGGCTCAGTATCTGTGCCCCACAGAGAGAGAATGGTCATATCTTATTCACGCTGTGAGATTCAGATCTCCTTTTAACTGGGTGTTACGGGCTGAATTGTACTCCCCCCCCCCAAAAAAAAATTCATGTGGAAGTCCCAACCCCCAGTGCCTCAGAATGTGACTGTGTTTGGAGAGAGTCTTTTTACAAGATAATTAAGTTAAAACGAGGTCATTAGGGTGGGCCTTAATCCAACATGGCTGGTGTCCTTCTAGAAGGGGGGATTAGGACACAGGCAGGCAGAGGGACAGCCACGTAAGGACATGGAAGACCACATCTCGGCCTCCACTTGCTGGTGAGAGGCCTCAGGAGAACCAACCCTGCGGACACCTTGAGCTTGGACTTCCAGTCCCCAGGGCTGTGGGAGAACACATCTCTGTTGTTTAAATCACCCAGGCTGGGGTACTTTGTTAGGGCAGGCCCAGCACACTCATATACCCTCTGCCATATCCTGCAGTTATGAGCCCCTGTGAACACCCTGGGGGTGGGGCCGAGGATGGGCCGGGAGGCTTTGAACGCTCGGGGGTGGGTGGGAACTGGGCATGGTGTGCAGTGTGTCTGTCTTCACACAAAGGCAGACTCTGATCCCCGCGTATGGCTCCAGGGCCCATCAAGACAGTTCCTGGAGTGGGGATGGGGCAGGATACCAGGTCCGTTCTGCTTGCTAATACTAACAGGCCCATCACAGCAGCCAAGATGACTCTAGGGCCCGCAGAGGGCCCTCATGCCATCAGCTTTCTGGCATGACATCTATCTCCTCTGCAAAGCGGCCCCATGGTTAGGATGCATGGAGAACCCAGGAAGCCAGCCAAGGCCTTCCAGCTAGTCGGTGTCGGAGCCAATGTTCAAACCAAGCCCAACTGTTAACCTTCACCTCAGCTTAAGATGCCCTCTGGCAGGACAAGAGTGGGTCCTGAGGGACAGGTCAGGGAGGAGGGCCCATGGGAGGCTGGCCCAGGTCAGCTCCGTCAGAAAGAAGGCGAGCTGGGTGCTGGTAGGCAGAGAGAAGGGAGTTTATTTCTCTGGGAAGGGAGGGGGGCAGGTCAGGGTAAGGCAATGTCCTCCAGCTTCTGGTCCAGCGTCTTGAGGTCATCCAGGAAGCGGGTCGGGGTGAGGATGTGTGAGGAACCTGGGCAGCAGGGGAGGGTTGGGGAGGTGGGGCCGCTGCCTCGGGACCTCCAGCAAAGGTCCTTGGGAAAGCAGGCCCTGACTCTCAGGACTCAGGAGTCTAGACTCCTTAGAAACATAGGGGTCCAGCCCCCAGGTGACCCCTTCCCTGGGAACCCAAGCCCCAGCCCCTGCACAGGCTCCAGGTTTGGGGGATCCAACAGGGAGTCCCCTGTCAGCCTGACCCTCTAAAGCACCTACGAGTCCAGCCCCAGCACCCAGGGACCCCAGTCCTGGCTTCTCACCAATGAGCACCTCCCACTTGCCATCGGTGACCCTGGTCACCTCATAGGCGGCCCTCATCTCTGACATTGCCACGCCGCCCAGGACGTAGACGATGAGCCGGGGCCCTGCCCGCGTCTCCACACCGGCCTTGTTCTTGTGCCAGTGGCCAAAGCGGGCACTGTGCAGGGGGAGGCAGGCAGAGGTCAGTCTGGGCAGGAGTCCCCCCCGCCCCCTGCCCCGCCACACCCCTCACATCACATGGGCCTGGGTGTGGGCAGGGGGCGTCCCCAAGGGCCCTCACCTGACAGCAGCCTGGGAGCTGGATGTGGGGGTGGGGGCGGACACAAAGGGCCACAGCTTTTGGTCCAGCCGGTCCTCCACGGCATCCTGGGAGCCGGAGAAGGAGGCTTAGGAGAGCAGCCCCAGGTGACGGGGCATCCAGGGTCCTTGGGGCGGGGGGGCGGGCAAGGTTGCTGGGCCCCCAAACGGGCAGAGGCGCCAGGTGCCAGAGGAAAAGCAGGCAGGAAGCCAGGAGGCTGGGCCCCTGGCCTGGTCCTTTAAGCTGTCGCTGCTCTGGGCTCCTGGGATGGGCAGGGGCTGGTGGTGGGGAGGGTGAAGGGGGAGCAAGGGGATTTCTTGGGAGGCGGGCAGCAGGGGAAGAGAACAGAGGAGGACTAAGGAAGGGGCCAGTGGTTGGACAGGAAATGAGGCTCCCCCTCGAGGGGCCCCCCTGCCGTCCCAATTCCTTGGGTGTCGGCTTGGGGCACCCCGCTGGCAGAATGGGTCGGATGCCAGGGGGATGCCCATAATGAGGGATTTTCCCTTAAGCCCCGAGGCTTAGCACCGTGACATGAAGAGGGCTGAGCCACCGCCTAGATCAGGGCAGGACTTGGTGTGGGGTGTGGGGGTATGCAGGGGGAGCTCAGGCCCCACCAGCGGTACCTCCATGACGTCCTTGATGACGGGGGTCCAGCGGGACAGCTGATAGGTGGGCTCTAAGCGCTCCCTCCGCTCTGGCCGGCTTGAGGTCCCACAGCCCTACAGGCGGGGGGGGGGGGTGGGGGAGAAGGAGGCGGGTCACAGGTGGGGCTGGGGGCTCATCTGGCTTGGGGGAAGGGTTGCAGAAAAAGATGGAGAAACGGAACAGAGGAGCAGAGAGAGAGGGAAGGAGAAAGAAGGAGGGAGGGCCGGGGAGAAGGAGCAAGAGGGAAAGAGAGAGGGACAGGGACAGGGCACGAGAAGGAGAGAGAGATACAGACCCAGTGAGACCAAGACCTGTGGCAAAGACAAAGACGAGGACGACAGACAGGTGGGGACAGAGGCGGAAGGGCACGAAGAAACAGTGGAATCAGGAGGTGGGAGACAGGGCGACAGACGGGGGGCCGGGAGAGCGATTAGGGACAGGTGAGGGGACAGGAGAGCCACCCCAGTAGTGGAGGCAGGGTCAGGGGAGGGGGGACACACAGGGCCAGAGAGAGACAGGAGCAGCTAAGCAGACAGCTGAGCACAGGAAGCTGCTGTGCGGGTGTGTTTGCCGGGGGGTTGTTTTGGGGAGGGTCCTCTGAGTCCTCCAGGAGCCCACGGTCCACTGTGTGCCGGCGACCCTGCTGTCCGCCCCCGGGACCCTGGTGATGGTGCAGTGGGGGTGTGCACCATCACCAGGACCACAGCTCTGGCTGCGCCTTACTCCCTGCTTATCATGTGACCCATGACTGGGGACAGCTGTGGTGCCTGCTGGTCCCCAGACCTGATCCTGCACAGACCTCCCTGTCCTCCAAGGCCATGCCTTGAATGCCCCAGCCCCCCAGGCCCCAGGCTCTGACCCTCCCAGGCACCCCCCCCAAGCCCACATTTGCCTTCCGCCCAGTCTCTGACCGTACAGCTTGCCAGGCCAGCATACCCCAGGATTGGTGACCGTGCCCCCCAGCTGCTCCAGGTTCCGGATGAGGCTGCTGTGTGCCTGCACGTTGGCATGCTGGATCAGCTTGGCCAGATTCTCCTCACTCACGCCTGGAGGAAGAGGATGGGTGGTGGGCTTCTGAGGATGGGATTCTCATGCGGGGGGCTGGCTCAGAGAGGGTGGGGGGATGGAAGGTGGCCATGGGGTTCCTGGGTGAAGGGGGTTGGGGGTGGCGAGAGGAGGTCCCTAGACTGTGATGGGGGGGTCCTCTGGACCAAGGGAGCCACTGGGGCAGGTGCAAGGAAGATGCTAGAATTCTGGGTGGGGATCCCAGAGGGGAGAGATGGGGGTCTGGAATTAGTTGAGGGGGCCAAGTTTGGAGGAGTCATAGATTTGGGGGTCCTTATGTCAACGGAGCCCTCATGTCAATGAGAGATCCCCCAGATCAATGGAGGGGGTTCCCAGGTTCGAGGCAGGTATATCTGGGAGGGCTGGTGTGCCTGTTGAGTGGGGGCATCCCAAGGTCAGGAAAACTGTGGGGCTGAGAGATTCCCTGGATCACTGCAGACCCCCGTGAATGGGGGTATCCGGAGGCCTTCCCATGCCCCCAACCCACCATTCCGTAGAAGGATGTAGAGCAACAGGACCCGGATCTTGTCATAGGCTGGCACCGCTGTATCCAGCAGCACGGGCACGATCAGCTTCATGGCATCCTTGATCTTCTCACCCTCTGCGTCTGAGCCCATGGCCAAGTCCTGCGGGGCAGGGGTTGGGGGGTTCCAGAGCTAGGCCACCCCCAGGGTCCTTGACAGGACTTTGGGGACCTGCTTCTTCCTACTATCAGGTCTCTGAAGGTTTCATCCCTGGCCATCAACAGGCTCCGCCCCTCTCAAGGCCCCACCTCTGCAAGGCCCCACCCCTTATCCGGGTCCTACCTCTCTAGGGACCCGCCCTGCCCACCCCATAGACCAAACCCCTGTCCCAGGACCCCCTCTCCCCAGGGTCCACCCCTCTCAGTCCCCGCGGGCTCTCCAAAGGCCCCGCCCCTCTCACAGGCCACACCTCTACAAGGCGCCTCCCCGGCAGACCGAGCCCCCTCTACAGGCCCATCTCTCTGAGGCCCCACCCCTGTCCCAGGCCCTCCCCCACCTGCTCCACACCGCACAGCTTCTCCACCGAACCCTTGAAGTGCTTCATGCAGTCGTCGGCTAAATGCAGGTGCGTGGAATACTGCGGGGTGGGAGGTGGAGTTGGGGGTAACAGAAACTGAGTCCAAGCCAAGAGCCTGGAGGCAGTGGGGGGGGGGCAGGTTCCCCACCCATGCTCACCTTGTTCAGCTCCTTCTGGTACTGCGGCATCTTTTTCAGGATGTGGGACAGGTCTTTGATGTTGGCCTGGGGACAGGGAGGCCGTGAGGCCCAGCCCTGCCCACCCGGATCCCACTCCAGGCTCTGCCACCGGACTGGGGCCCTGCCCCCGCTCTATCCGGGCAGGGGTCTCTCCTCCCCAGCTGCCCATCCTGACGCCGGCCTGCCCCTACCTTGTCGGTGGTCAGCCTCTTGCTCTCACAGAACGTCTTCAGAAGCTCCGTGACCCTCCTGGCGGTGAAGAGTGGGCAGGGGGGGGGGGGGGACTGGCGCCAACCAGGGGGGTGGGGGGGGGGGGGGGGGGGCCAGGGGACACACGTGTCCCTGTACCAGGCCATGGGCAAGCCCACACCGAGGAGTCCGGCTGAGGGGCGTGGCTTGTATTGGCGCGCTCACCCAGAGCCAAAGACCGCATACATGGCCCACAGTGGAGGGGGGAGACGGGACTGGGGATGCAGGTGGGGCCACCTGCGGAGGGGCACGCACTTGGACACGTCTGCGATGTGCATGTGCCGTAGCTCCACCCACAGGTCATCGTCCTCATCCAGCAACACCGCCTTCTCACGGGACTCGCTCAGCCCCGTGGTCTCGTACCTGCGGGAGACGGAGGGTCAGGGCAACCGGCCGAGGACCAGGGACCCAGGAGCTGATGGGGGGGTGGGTAGTGTTCCTGGGCTCCGCCTACTTGTACGTGTCCTGTTCGATGTTCAGCAGGTCATAGGCCATGGCCTGGAAGGTGAGCTCATGCAGCAGCGGGGACACAGGGTCCGCCCCCCGGTCCATGATGAGTAGCTGTGAGCGGGTTTTTTCCGGGCCCTGGGGGGTTGGCAGGGATGAGGATACTGACCCCGGCCTTCCTTGGTCGTGGCTTCATCCCCACCTCCCCGGCAGGCCCCCTTACCTCACCCAGACTGGGATTGTCTGCCTTGAAGGCATTCAGCTTGGCCAGGACCACGTGGGCCAGCTGCGCCGTGACCTCTGGGCCCCTGCGGTGGGGTGGGCAGACATGGGGGATCAGGCGTGGGGCGGGGGAGGTCCAGGCACACGCGGGAAGTCAGGATGGGGTTAGGGATGGGAGTCGGGCCCGGGCGAGGACCAGGACTGGGGTCAAAAGTGAGGTTCAAGGCTGCAGGCAGGCTGGGGTCAGGGTGGGGGGTGGCATCGGGGTGGGGTCCCCACTTGCGGTAGCGGATGGCCGGGTACTCCTGCAGTGTGGCGCACAGTGTGGCGATCTGCTGGGCCAGTGCCTCGATCTGCCGGGCCCGCTCGCCCACCCGGAAGGGGCAGTAGAGGTTGTAAGTGCTGTGGGGGGCATCCAGGGAGAACACCTGGGAGGGCATAAGTGCCGAGGCCACCGCTCTGGGTGTACCCCTGGCCCGCGTGCGGCCTCCAGCACCTGCCGCTCCCCAGGGCTTCCCCTGGGCTCTGGAGCCTGCTTCGCCATCCAGGAGGCAGGTCCTGGGCCGCTCCCAACTGATGCCTGCAGGAGGTGGAGAAACACCCGGGCCCCCTCCCCCTCGGGCAGGACATCTCAGAGACACCTCTCTACGCTGCCCCCTGCAGTTGCCCAGGGGGACAGAAGTTCAGGTGCCCCCTCTGTGTTGGCTGCTTTCCTTTCTGACCCAATGTCCCCTTTACTGGGTTCAGTGTCTGTTTCTGAGGGAACCTAGGACGTTTGGTCACGGACCCCCACCCCCCACCCTGGACTAGCCTGGGCTGTACCTGGGCCTCGTAGGGGAGGAAGGCCAGGTGGATCTCTTTCAGCGTCTTCACCACCTTGGCTAGACGGGAGCGGCTCAGCTCACTGAACAGGGGCTCGGGGCAGGCTGGGGTGGGCAAGAGGGGGCATCAGGCCAGAGTAGCCCCACGTTCCGACCCCCCCTCCCCCAATGCCCCCAGCTCGCTTCACTCACTGTCGGTGAAGAAGACGTGTGCTGCTTTGTAGGTGAAGGTCGGAGTCCCCCGGAAGTCTGCTATCAGGGCCTGCACTGACTGGGGGAGGCAGACCGTTGTCCAAACCAAGCCTGGCCCTGCCCCTCCAGAGCCCTGCCCCAGCCTCCCAGCCACTGCCTGTGCCCCCTCCCCTGACCTGACACATACAGACGTGCACAGAGGCATGTACATACACACACACATAATTCACACAGGCACCTTCTCCGTGGGGCTGAGCAAATAAATGGCCTCCAAACTGGGGATGGGTTCTCGCCGTTTGTTGATGTCTTCAACGACTAGGAGGAATGGAGAAAGTCTGAGTCTCAGACTCAGAGAGTTGGACACTTGGGCAAGAGGGTTGGATGCTAGGACAGGGCGAGCTGTACGCCCTCAGGCGCCTAAGGGGAGGTACCCGCCCATAGGGCACACAGCTAAGAGTTACATGGGCAGGGTTCTACACATTCAAGGTCACAGCCATGCCTCCTAGGGGCCCCCCATAGAAAGTCACACATCCTGGGGGGTCTCACACTGAGTTCACTCAGAGGGTTCTACATGGTGTTCCACACACAGGAGTTACATAGTCGGGGAGGCTAACCCCTTAGGAGTCGCAGCTGGGGAGTCCTGCATCGGAGGTGTGCCCGTCACAGGCTCCCACACTCAGGAGGAAGAAGAGCTGTATATACAGGGAGTTGAGTATTCGGGAGTTCTGGACAATTTTAGGGGACCCCATACTCAGGTCCCATCTGGGCAGCATGGGGTGGGGGTGTCCACTCACTAGTAATTCCCTCAGCCAGGATGTCTGACATCTTGCAGCAGGAGGACAAGATGCGCATGCTGGGATGGTCCATGATGAGTACCTGTCCGGATGGGTGGAGACAGATGTACTGATGGACAGATGAGTGGGCAGGACAGGCTACAGCTACCCCTGAGGTGGGGCTGGGGTGGCAGGCAGAACTGACAGCTTCAAGAGCTGGCTGGATGGGAGGACCCAGGACCCCCACCCGACCCCACCCTGACCCAGACCCCCCCACCCAACCCCACCGCATGGACCAGCAGCCTCCTCAGGGAGTTCTTATGGGTCCCACATTCAGGGCACCCCACATGGGTCTGGACAAGGTATTCTGCCAACTCCATACCTTCCACTCCCCATCCTTTTTGACACTCCGAATGACTCCGCTCAGAATTTCTGCAGGGAAGGTAGAGTGGGCTCAGGATATTGGATTCTGTGGCCCCAACATGCCCCCAAGACTTCTGGGCCTCCATCTTCACTCCTGTTTACTTCTCTCATCAGTCTTGTGAGGTCACTCACCCCCAATTTACAGACAGGGAAACAGGTTCAGAGAAGACAAGTGACTAGCCTAAGCACCCTGAGCCCTAAATGGCTAAGTGCCTGGGGCTTAAGTAGCCACTCATTAAATATGCTTTAGATGAACGAATAACTGAAAAGCTAGAGCTCACATACAGGTCTACCTCCCTCCAGAGCCCAGCTCTCAGCCTCGCCATCTGCAACCTCGAGTTCTCCTGGTGGGGACGTTGAAGCCAGACCCCACCACTCGACCTCCATCAGTTTCCTTGCAGGACCCTTGACTCCCTGCTCTGAGGCGGGCCTGGCCTCTCCCCATTTTGGGTTGGGGTGGTAGGGGTTTGAGCCATAGTCTGCCCTGCCTTGCAGAGGGAGGAGGCAGAAGGGACAGGGTGGCCCCGCCCTCCCAGAGTGTCATGTCCACTCTTATCAGAACCTCCAGGGCGGAAGGAGGAGGAAGGAGGTGCTGAGACCGGAACTACCCGAGATGGGGGAGGGGGCGACCTCCACCCCTCTCCCGAGGGCCCCGACCCACGCGGCCTAGACGCCCGAGTCCTCACGCTGCGTGAGGTTCGTGGGGACCCGGCAAGAAGGAAGGTGTCCCCCACCCCTGGGCCTGGACACTGGCCTGACCACATCCCCCGAACTCTCACACCACCTGGGATAGTTGACCAGCGCACCCAGCCCCGGCCCCAGTCCAAGAGTCCAGCCCCCACCCCCGACTCTGCCAGGCTCGGAGATCCGGCAGTCTGGGCGTCCAGCTGTGCCCTCTCTCCGCCGGCACCCTAGGGGGTCCAGGAGGGCAAGCCCTGGCGCCTGCCTACGCCACCCCTAGCCCGATCCCCTTGGGTCCCCGGAATCCAGTCTCCCAACTTTGTTTCGCTCCGGCACGGGAGAGCCGGGACGTCCAGCAGGACCATGTCCCCGCCCGCCCCCTCGAGGATCAGGTGCTCGACGCCCAGCCCAGCCGCCAAAGCCCCGCCGCCGGGGTCCAGGGTTCGTGCACCCCTGGCCCCCGCCCCCCTAGGAGACGCACTCACTTTCCCCCACCACCGCCTTCAGCCCCAAGGGCGCCATCTTCCCCTAGGGGCGCCGCCACCGCTTCCGGGTCTGTCCCAAGGTGGGGGCGTGGCCCCGCGCGTCAGCCACCTGGACCCCGCCCCGCGGAGCTGGCCCCTCCCCGCAGCGGTCCTCGGAGAGGAAGATCTGTCCCTCGCAGAGTGGGGGGGCGGGTGTGTCCACGCAGACGAGTGCGGAGTCGCTGGAGGGGCACCCCGACGACACACGCAGACGTGAGCTCAGACACACCTTCCCTGCTTGCGTGCAGCGAGCAAGTGGGATCGCGGGGAATCTAACGTTTTAATCTTGCCCAGACACAGCCACCACCCTGCCAGAAGTTTCTCCGTGGCTGACGGACGCTGTGTGCCCATCCGGGGCCGCGGGGGGCCATAAGCCCGTGACCCACTTACCTTCTGTTCCCCAGAGCGTAGCAGCAAGCTGGACAACATTTGATCAATTCACGAGGAAGCCTGGAGGGAGGGTTGAAGCTAAGCCAGCACCTACTGTGTGCCAAGGACCTGTGTCAGATTCTCACTCGATCCTCGGAGAACCTCTGACAGGGAGTGCGGTATAGACAACAAAACCGCGGCTCAGCAGGACTCTTGTCTAAGGCCACATGATGAATAGGCCTGCTGGGATCTGAACCAGGACTCTTCCCCAGGAGGACCGCTTGTCATAGCCTTGCCCTCACCGGGTGCACACACGCCCTCACAGACTGATAATCACATTCGTCTGCTGATGAACTCGTGGGCTTAGGGGCATGCTCAACCCCTTACACACCTACACACACACTCAGTTCACACTTGACTTGAAATTCCATGGCCTGCTCCTGCCGTGTGCCAGCAAACGGCTGCCCCCTTGTCACAGAGGGCACAGTCCAGCAGCGCCCATCCAAAAGAGGCCCCGTATTTCAGGTGTGATGCTCGTGTGTGAATGCAGAGTCCAGAACTAGTTCCTTCATTTGGTTAAGTTTATTAAGAATTGGTCTGGATAGGAGCGCCTGGGTGGCTCGGTGGGTAAGCCTCCATCTGCCTTCCGCTCAGGTCATGATCCCAGCGTCCTGGGATCAAGCCCCACATCAGGTTCCCTGCTCAGCGAGGAGCCTGCTTCTCCCTCTCCAGCTCCCCCTGCTTGTGTTCCCTCTCTCGCTGTCTCTGTCAGATAAATAAATAAAATCTCAAAAAAAAAAAAAAAAGAATTGGTCCGGATGGGGCGCCTGGGTGGCTCAGTAAGTTAAGCGTCTGCCTTTGGCTCAGGTTATAATGCTGGAGTCCTGGGATGGAGCCCCACATCAGGCTCTCTGCTTAGCAGGGAGTCTGCTTCTCCCTCTGCCCTTCCCGCTGCTCATGCTCTTTCTCAAATAAATAAATAAAATCTTAAAAAAGAAAAAAAAAAAGGAGTTCGTCTGGTGCTTGGCCCTTTGCCACTTACATGGGACAGGCAACAGTGAATAAAACTAGATGTGCCATGTGGCACTTAAGGTTAAATGGAAGGGGGAGAGAAAATGGTCAATTCCGTTCTAACGGAAATAAACAGTGATGTGAGAGCACGTGCCACATGTGGGGGGGTGGTTTATTGTGTGTGGTACCAGAGGGGGGACCCTGACAGGGTGACGTTTAGATTTAACCTGACGGACATCAAGCAGCAGCTATGCAGTGATCCAGGCAGAGAGAAGCGGGGATGTAGCTGGAGGAGCGGAGGAAGGCAGGTGAGCTTGGAGGGGCTGCAGAGGCCAGACCTCTGTGGGACAAGGTAGGACTGACCCAGTCCAATTTGCCTGGGATCGAGAGGTTCCCAGGACACAGGACTTCCAGTGCTAAAACTGAGAAAGTCCTGGGCAAACCAGGATGGCTGGCTACTCTAGGTAGGACTTGGGGGTTTTCTTCCATGTTTTCCTCCCTCTCTGCATTCCTTTCTTGTTTTTTCTTTCTTTCATAGCTTTATTGAGATATAATTCACATACCACACAGTTCACTTGCTGAGAATGTACAATTCAATGCATTTTAGCATGTTCAGAGTTGTGCACCCATCCCCGATTTTAGAACATTCCATTACTCCATGGTGTTTGAGTTTTCTCCTCAGGGCAATGGGGGCCAAGGGAGAGTTCTGAGCAGGGGAGGGAGGGGATCCCTGCAGCTCCTGGAGGGGAAGGATGGATTGCAGGGGCACAGGGAGGAGTTGGAAGGCCGTGAGACCCCTCTAGCTTCTCAATCTGTCCCCTGGGGGTGAAGGTCCGGAGGGCCTACCACCCCCAACTATACTCTGTGAGGGTGACCAGGGTCTTCTGCTGTTAATGGCTGAATGGTATCCTGCCCACCCTCCCCCAAGTCAGGTTGAAGGCCTAAGCTCTGGTACCTGAGATTGTGACCTTATTTGGAAATAGAGTCGTTGCAGATGCAGTTAGTTAAGAGGTCAGCCTGCAGTAGCATGAGGCTCTAACGCAACGACTGGGTTCCATGTCTTGTGACGGTCATGTGAAGACAGGGACACAGAGGAATGTCGCATGATGACAGAGGCAGAGGTTGAAATACTGCAGCGACCAGACAAGGGGCACTGAGGGCTGCCTACAACCACGAGGAGCCAGGGAGAGGGAAGGAAGGACCCTCCCCTGCGGGTCTCAGGAGCATGGCACTGCCAACGTCCCAACTTCTGGCTCCGGCCTCCAGAACTGTGCGACAATCATCTGTTGCTCTAAGCCACCCAGCTTGTGACTTTGTTAAGGCAGCTCCAGGAAACTAGTGCATCCGTGGAAGAGCAGGGCGTCCGGTTGGCATCGAGGACTCGGGGTTGTGGACAGGGTGTGGGTGGGGGCCCTGGATGGGGAACAGTTGCCTGGGGGAAGAGGACTGAGCTTTCAGCTTTGTGCTCAGGCAGGTGTGGTCCCATTTACTCTGAGAAGAGGTTTTAACTGGTTTCTAGAAAGACATCTTGGGTAGGGGATGGGGTTCCAGCAGGACCCTCCCAGTGGCACCCAGAGCACTAGAAGGCCATAGCTGCTTGGGGCTCCTTGCCTCCCATCCCCAGGCACTGAGATCTCAGGAGAAAGCTCAACCTGGCATCGGTGGCAGGACAGGAAATCCCAGACCCTCTTGGGGCACCTGGGTGGCTCAGTCGGTTAAGCGTCTGCCCTCTACTCAGGTCATGATCCCAGGGTCCTGGGATGCAGCTCCACGTCGGGCTCCCTGCTCAGTGGAGAATCTGCTTCTCCATCTCCCTCTGCCCCACTTCCCCCCACACACACACACTCCTGCTCTCTCTCACTCTCTCTCAAATACATAAAACCTTAAAAAATAAAAAAGGAAATCCCAGACCTTCTTGTCTTAGGGCCTGTGGTGGGCAACCAGACCCAGGGACAGTGGGGGGGGGGGGGCAGAAGACAGAGATGGAGCTAGTCGGCCTGGTGGTGCCTCAGTGGTCCTCAGGTCCAGCTTCTTCCCCTACCACCTGCGGATGGCAACTGCCCTTCCAGCAGGGTGAGACCATCCGCACTGCTTCCCACTGGTGGGCTACAGATCTCACCTGAGCTGCCCTGGTGGCCTGACCTCTCCCAGTGGGGCCACCCAGCCCCCTCGCCCCACTGTAGGGACACTGGTCTGGCCTGCTGCTGAGCCCCACCTGAGAGTTCTTGGGGCCCAGTGAGTCCTGCTGGGCAAGGTCTAAACCCAGGTCACCTGGTCTCCTACCCCCACAGCAGCACTGCATCCTGCTGCAAAAACAATTATCTGGATCATCTTTATGGGGCTTAAGCTTGGGTGGGAGCAGATGGGGTATGAGCTGGGGATTTGGGGCTGGGTATCCACTCCCCCCCAATTCCCAGCCTTTTAAAAAGCCTTCTCTGGCACGGGGCCGGGACAGAGGCCAGCAGAGAAGTGGACAGGACCCAGGGGAGGGGAGCGGGGACAATGATGGACCAGGAAGAGAAGGTGGACGGGAGCTCGGCCCCCTGCATCCAGGTAAGCAGATCCCACCCCACACATCCTCCCAACTCAAGGGCCTGTGAATGACAAGACTAATTAGTTTGTAGGGCACCTAATTAGCAAGCAAGTCTCCTGGGACCCCCGACCCAGTTGCCGCCCAAAGAAGTGCTGGTGGGCATGAGGGTCCAAGTGCCTAACCCAGCCCCAGGGCAGAGGTCAGGGCTCTCGGTGCTAACCCCTGTGAGGTGGGGGATACCGGGATTTGGGAGCAGCCCCTGGTATGTTTCCCGGGCTCATGTCCCAGCCCCCAGGCCACCCTGCAGTCAAGCCCCAATTTAGGATGTCAGGATGCTGGCAACGGCAGCTTCTCCCCTGAGGCAGCACCACGTGGGGTGGCCCTGCTGGCCGGGCCCCTGGGGCAGGGGCCGGGATGGGGAAGGAGGCTCAGGTCTCATTCTGAGCAGCTCTGCAAAGCAGCGCATTGGTGGGGACCATGGTGAGAGCCGAGGAGGGGAGGGGAGGGGTTCCCCAGCTGAGAGGCCAGCTGGACTGAGTGTGTCTGTTCCCCAGGCTGGCTCTCCAGACCAGGAGGGCTTCTTCAACCTGCTGAGCCAGGTGCAGGGCGACCGGATGGAGGAGCAGCGGTGCTCGCTGCAGACAGGGCCGGATCCGACCTCCGAGAGCCGTGAGAGCGGGCACGGGTGGTGGTGGTGGGGGACTGGTGTGATGTTTGGGGGCATGAATGGGGCAGGGCGTAGGGATCCAGGGAGAGAGGCCACCTGGGGGGCCTGTGGGCAAGAACCTGAGAAAGTAAGCCACAAATGGGAACACTGGGTAAGGGATGGGGGGGACAGACGAGCACGCTTCCGAGAGAACATGAGTGGAGGCGGAGGAGTGGGTTGGGGGCTCCAGGTGGGCTGTGTCCCCTGGAGTCAGCATGTATGTTCATCCCCACATGCTTCTGCTTAACGCAGAGAGTGGCACTGCACCCGAGATGGACAGTCTCATGGACATGCTGGCCAGTACCCAGGCCCGCCGTATGGATGACCAGCGTGTGACAGTCAGCACCCTGCCTGGCTTCCAGCCCATAGGCCCCAAGGTAGGTGACGTGCCGCTGGGGCTGAGCAGAGACCAGCTAGGCTGAGTGCTCTGACCCTGCCTCCCACCCCCAGCCAGGAGTAAATGGGGCCTCACCCTCACATCTAGCCATGATTTGCCCCCTAGGGATAAGTGCCTAATAAAAGTGCCATCCTGGGTCCCTGCCAGTCACAGGAACGTGGCCAATCCAACCCCCAACTTCGGGTGGGAGGACAAAGGCCCAGGCAGGGCCGAGAGGGGCCCAAGGTCAGGCTGGGGGCATGTTAATGTCAGAGCCGTGGCCGGAACTCAGGGCCCTGCCGCCCTGTCTCAGGGTTTCAGGGAAGACAGAATGAGCAGACCCCCCCTTCCTAGGAAGACACCTCCGAGAAAGAGGGCACATGAGTTTATACACAGGACACAGACCTCCATACACTAGTGTCTGTGACACACATATGCATGCACAGCCTGGGTTCTGATCAAGACCCCAAATACCACCTTAAAGGTTGAGTAACTAAGGTACATAGAAACCGGTGGATGGTAGGGACAGACGGCAGGAGGGGGCACACAGGCACCCTCCCCCAATGTGTGGGTCACCTCCGGCTGGCACTGTCCTTGGTCCCTCCCTCTGGCTGACCCCTCTTCATCCACAGGACGGAGTGCAGAAACGAGCCGGGACGCTCAGCCCCCAGCCCCTCCTCACCCCTCAAGACCCGAGTGCCCTCAGCTTCCGTCGGAACAGCAGCCCCCAACCCCAGACACAAGCCCCCTGAGGGCCTGAGCCATCCTGGGCCCTGCATGGCCCCTGAAAACAGACAATAAAACACTTCCACAAGAAACAAGGAACTGTGTGTTATTTCATTGGTGGAGGGGCTAGGCTTCAGGAGCTCTGCTGGGCAGCACGAAGGAGCTTCTCCTCCCGCTGCTTCCGTAGCCTCTCTTTGAATTCTTCTAGCTCCCGGTGCTGGGGGTTGGAGAAGGGGGGTGGAACGGGAAGGGAGGAGGACACACACCTCAAGGGCCTAGACTCCCTTCCCCCCCACCCTGCCCCTTACTCCCCCAGGCCACAGCTTCACAGGGTTCAGCATCTACACTGGAAGCCCTGTGCCAATTACAGCGACGGTTCAAGGGGGATCGCTTCATCTTTCAGGAAGAGGGCAAGAAAGAAACTATATGCTCCTCTGTTCTCAGTTCTCTTTCCTCATGACTGAGAGCAAAATTTTCATTCAAACCCATCATGGCCACAGGGACCCAGGCACCTCCGTCCCTTTAGGGGGAAGAAGAGTATGTGACTTACCTGGTCCTCCTTCTCAGGTGGCCACAGCTCCCTCTGTGGGGACAAAGTAACAGCTGGTAGCATGAGCCAGGAGCCTCCAGAGCCCCCCACCCAGGGCAGGGTTGGCTGGTGGGAAGCAGACATTGGTCCCCAGCAGGTTGGTGCTCCATTCTCTCCCCCACGCCCTGGAATGAACCCATGAATACTCTCCCTGTGCCCACCTTGCGCTGTATGACATAGTCCTCAAACCACTCGGCCTGATTGGCAATCCAAAACATAGCCACAGGGAAGGTGAGGTAGAGCGTCATCTAGAAGGGCAGGGGGTAAATGAACGGAGCCCCAGATTAAACCCCTTCCACAACACGCATGGTTGCTCAGAGCCTGGAGGACCATCCTCCCGCAGAGCTTAGGCGTGCCTCCTCAGGGTCCGCAAGAACCGCAGAACTCCCACCCAGGATACAGAAGCCTGACACCTTAAAGCCTAGACCCCTAAGAGTAATAATTTAAGAGACCTCAAAGCCTCCTCCAAGTCTGGGGAAACTCCCTCTCGAAGACACACACACATACGCGCGCGCGCGCGCAAAGACCCCTGACTCCGAGTACAAAACCTCGTCCTAAAATCAGAGGCGGGCGCCTGGGTGGCTCAGTTGGTTAAGCGACTGCCTTCGGCTCAGGTCATGATCCTGGAGTCCCAGGATCGAGTCCCGCATCGGGCTCCCTGCTCGGCAGGGAGTCTGCTTCTCCCTCTGACCCTTCCCCCTCTCATGCTCTCTATCTCATTCTCTCTCAAATAAATAAATAAAATCTTAAAAAAAAAAAAAAAATCAGAGGCATCTTCGTGAGACCTCATTACCCACCCGTTCGTCAGATCCCTGGAGCATCTTCAAACCCAGGAGGCCTCATTATTTGGAATCTATTGCTCTAATCACAGGGGTCTCCCTATTAGAAACACACAACCACCCGGAGACCGTGAGCTTCCTCAGGGTTTGGAGCCTTCCTTGTCGGAGCCCCTTTTTCAGATCACTCCTCTCAGACGCCCTTCCGCACACCAGCCCTCCCCTACCCCAGCGCCCCCTCCGCCGGGCTTCCAACCCTAAAGATCCCTCTCAAAACTCAGAAGCTTTCTCCCCACACCGCCCTCTCTCCTGGAATCCCCTCCCTTTCAGAGCCGCCTCCTCAGTGCCGGGAGGAGGCCAACCGTCCACCCGCTGCAAAGCTCACTGACCCGAAACACCTCCAGCTTCACCCCCATCTCGCTTCTCCTTGGCTACAAAGCCGCTTCCGCCCAGAGTCAACCCTTCAGCAAAACAGCAGCTCATTGGGCGTTCGCAGGCTCCACCACTGAAGCTGATTGGTAGAGGAGGTTCAAGATGACGTCATCTTCGGGAGCCTCCTCTCTGCTTCCGGTCGCTGGCGCCTTCTAAGCGAAAGTCAACAAACGCTGTCCGCGGGGTTGGAAAGGGTTCAACCAATAGGAAATAGGCCTGGCCCCGGGGGGCGGGCCTTCAGCGGGAGGCGTCATTATAACACGACTCCTTCCCGTACCTGGAGAGCCAGGAAGATGGTGGTGATGGCGCGTGTTTCCCGGCCGCAGCGGCCGGACCTCGTTTTCGTGAGTTCGCGGCGGGGTCGGGGGCCGGCCCGTGTGGGAGCACAGGGCTTGGATGCTTCAGGGGTTTCAGGCCTGGCCGCCTGGGGTCAAAAACTCTGTCCAACCGAGGGCAGGGCGTGTGGGCCCGGCTGGCCAGGAGCAAAGTTCTGGTGCCTGAGTCCAGGTGGTCTGAGTGAAGAGTTGCTGTCGAGGTTAAGGGCCAGGCGACCCGGGCCTCCGGTGGAAATGGGAGCGCGCGGGGAGAGGGGTGGATCGCATAGCTAAATCTTGTAGAGATCTGGCGTCTGAAGTAGAGGCTAGTGACCCAAAGCCAGGGCTCTGGTTTCTGTGGTAAAGTCTTGGTGTTCTGAGTAACGGCCTAGGTCTGGCCCGGAGCCTTGTAGTTTCTGAAATGAAGGATTGGTGTCTGGATTAGGAGAACTCTGGAGTCAGATGTGGAGCTGGTCAGGCTATGGCCAGTGGGATCCTGAAGAGTCCAAGCCTTGGTATCTTGGTATCTGGAGCGCAGGCATGTCTTTTGATTGTGCTTCGCCGATATTGCAGGAGTTTTTTTCTTTTTGTTTTCTTTTTTTCTTTCTCTCTCTCTCTCTCTCTTTTTTTTTTTTTTTTTTTTTAACAAATTGAAGGCTTGTAGCAACCCTGCATCAAGCAAGTGTGTTGGTACCATATTCCAACAGCATTTGCTCACTTCATGCCTCTGTGTCACCGTTTGGTAATTCTCACAGTATTTCAAACTTTTCCATTACTTTTGGGGCACCAGGAGCCACACCCAAATAAAAGGGGAAGTTAATAAATGTATGTGTTTCGACTGCGTCATGGGCTATTGCCCACCTCTGTCCTTGGGCCTCCCTACTCCCTGAGACATAACAATATTGAAATTAGACCAATTAATAACCTCTAAGTGTTCAAGTGAGGGGAATAGTCACATATCTCTTGCTTTAAATCAAAAGCTAGAAATAATTAAGCTTAATGAGGAAGGCATGTTGGAAGCTGAGATAGGCTGAAAGCTAGGCCTTTTGCACCAAACAGCCAAGTGGTGAATGCAGAAGAAAAGTACTTGAAGAAAATTAGAAGTGCTACTCCAGTGAACACATGATAAAAAAAAGTGAAACAGCCTTATTGCTGTTCTAGAGAAAATTTTAGTGGTCTGGGTAGAAGATCAAACCAGACACAACATCCCCTTAAGCCAAAGTCTAATTCAGAGCAAGGCCTAACTCTGGTTCTCCAAAGGCTAAGGGAGGTGAGGAAGCTCCAGGAGATGAGTTTGAAGCTAACAGAGGTTGGTTCGTGAGGTTTAAGGAAAGAAGCCATCTCCATAACAAAAGTGCAAAGTGAAGCAGCGAGTGCCAATGTAGGATCTGTAGCAAGTTAATCAGAAGATCTAGGGGCACCTGGGGTGTCTCAGTCGGTTAAGTGTCTGCCTTCAGCTCAAGTCATGATCCCAAGGTCCAAGGATCAAGCCCTGTGTTGAGCTCCCTACTCAGCAGGGAGTCTGCTTCTCCCTCTCCCTACCCCCTCTTGTGTGCTCTCCCTTTCACTCTCTCAAATAAATAAATAAAATCTTAAAAAAAAGAAAATCTAGTTAAGGGGCACCTGGGTGGCTCAGTTGGTTAAGCGTCTGCCTTCGGCTCAGGTCATGATCCCGGGGTCCTGGGATCAAGCCCCGTGTCCGGCTCCCTGCTCAGTGGAGAGCCTGCTTCTCCCTCTCTCTCTGCTGCTCCCCCTGCTTGTGTGTGTTCTCTCCCTCTCCAATAAATAAATAAAATCTTAAAAAAAAAAAAAACTAAGATAATTAATGAAAGTGAGTATACAAAACAGACTTTTAAAATTTATATTATTATTATTATTATTTCTCACAACCCTGAGATCAAGACCTGAGCTGAGATCAAGAGTTGGACGCTTAACCAACCGAGCCACGCAGGTGCCCCAAACAGACTTCTAAATAAATGGAAAAGCCTTTTCCTGGAAGAAGATGCCATCTAGGGCTTTCATAGCTAGAGAAGAGCAGTCAGTGCCTGGCTTCAGTGCTTCAAAGGACAGGCTGACTCTATTGCTCATAAAGTCATCAAGCTAATGCTGCTGATGACTTGAAGTTGAAGCTGGTGCTCATTTACTATTCTAAAAATCCTAGGGCCCTTAAGAATTAAGCTAAAACTACTCTGTGCTGTATAAGTGGAACAACAAAGCTTGGATGATGGCATATCTGTTTACAACACTGTTTACTAAATATTTTGAATCCAGTGTTGAGACCTACTGCTCAGAAAAAAAAGATTGCTTCCAAATAATGACTGCTCATTAACAATATACCTGGTTACCCAAGAGCTCTGACAGAGATCTACAATGAAATTAATGTTGTTTTCATGGCTGTTGATATAACATCCATTCTGTAGCCCACGGGCCAAAGAGTGATTTCAATTTTCAGGTCTTATTATTTAAGAAATACATTTCATAAGGTTATAGCTGCCATAGATAGCAATTACATTGATCTGGGAAAAGCAAATGGAAAACCTTCTGGAAAGGATTCACCATTAAGAACATTCACATTCGGGCGCCTGGATGGCTCTGTTGGTTGAGCGACTGCCTTCGGTTCCGGTCATGATCCCGGAGTCCTGGGATCGAGTCCTACATTGGGCTCCGGGCTCAGCGGGGAGCCTGCTTCTCCCTCTGACCCTCTCCCCTCTCATGCTGTTTTTCTCTCGCTTGCTCTCTAATAAATACATAAATAAAATCTTAAAAAAAAAACAAAAAACATTCTGATTCATGAGGAGGGGTCAAAGTATCAACCTTAACAGGGTTTTGGAAGAAGTTGATCCCAACCCTCATGAATGACTTTGAGGGGTTCCAGCCTTCAGGGGAAGAAGTAACAGCAGGTGTGGCAGAAACAGCAAGAGAACCAGAATTAGAAGTGGAGTCTGAAGATGGGACTGCATTGCTGCAATCTTATAAAATTTGAGTGGAGGAGTTGCTTTTTAAGGATGAGCAAAGAAAGGGGTTTCTTGAGATGGAATCTACGATGCTGTGAAGATTGTTGAAATGACAACAGAGCTTTTATTTTATTTTATTTTTTTAAAGATTTTATTTATTTGAGAGAGAGAATGAGAGAGAGAGAGAGCACATGAGAGGGGAGAGGGTCAGAGGGAGAAGCAGACTCCCAGCTGAGCAGGGAACCCGATGCGGGACTCGATCCTGGAACTCCAGGATCATGACCTGAGCCGAAGGCAGTCGCTTAACCAACTGAGCCACCCAGGCGCCCCCAGAGCTTTTAGAATATTACATAAACTCAGTTGACAAAGCAGCAGAGGGTTTGAGAGAATTGATTCCAGTCTGGAAGGAAGTCCTACTCTGGGTAAAATGCTATCAAACCAAATCACATACTACAGAGAAGTCGTTCATGGAGGGAAGATTGAATTGATGTGGCAAACTATTTTGTCTTTTTTCAAGAAATTGCCACAGTCACCCCAGCCTTCAGCAGCCACCACCCCAGTCAGTCAGCAGCTGTCACCATGGAGGCAAGACCATCCACCAGCAAAAAGATTACAACTCACTGAAAGCTCAGATGGGGATTAACATTTTTTAGCAAGAAAGTATTTTTTAATAAAGATATGTAGATTTTTTTAGCCATAATGCCATTGCACATTTAATAGACTACAGTATAGCGTAAATATAACTTATATGCATTAGGAAACCAAAAAATTCACTTGACCTACTGTATTGTGATACTCACTGGACTGTGGTCTGGAACCAAACCCGCAATATCCCTGAGGTATGCTTATTGAGGCCTGGCCTCTTCACCGGGTTTTTAGTGGTGAGATTTAGTGGTGGTCCACACTTCTCCTGAGGGAAAGGTCTAGCTTCTGTCGACCCTGAAAATAAAACTGCTAGTTATTTTACC
The DNA here is from genome assembly GCF_011800145.1 of Mirounga leonina. Lineage (NCBI taxonomy): Eukaryota > Metazoa > Chordata > Mammalia > Carnivora > Phocidae > Mirounga > Mirounga leonina. The sequence goes on along the minus strand of NW_023270855.1, from coordinate 53,059,654 downwards.
AGCAAAATGGGTTTATTTAAGAGTGGCAGAGGATGGGGCGCCTGGGTGGCTCAGTCGTTAAGCGTCTGCCTTCAGCTCAGGTCATGATCACAGGGTCCTGGGATCGAGCCCCGCATCGGGCTCCCTGCTCAGCCAGGAGCCTGCTTCTCCCTCTCCCGCTCCCCCTGCTTGTGTTCCCTCTCTCGCTGTCTCTCTCTGTGTCAAATAAATAAATAAGAATTAAAAAAAAAAGAGTGGCAGAGGAATTTTAAATAGGAACATGCAAGCTCTGGTAAAACCAAAGGCAAGTCTGGAGAACAAAGGAGAGGAATGTCACTTTGTAGAGAAAAAGGAGTCAGCTGGGACGGGTTGCTTTGAAGGAAAGTCTATTAGAAGAAAGTGCCGGTTCAGGGTGGTGATGGCTTCTCACTGACTGAGTTATGGCAGTCTCTCATTGGCTGGGCTGTTGCCAGGCAAGGAGAAAATCTTCCTGTGGGGGTTCTGCAATTGACAGATGGTAGGGCATGAGGGTTCTCCCTTCAGGGCTTCCCCATTCCATTTCAAAAGAGGTTTCCTTATTCATTTTCCAAGTTCGGGGGCAGAGTTGAGCTACACTCTGGCTCGTGGGAGCCTGAGATGCCAAAGGCCTGGTGTTCAGGAAGAGGCACGTTGTGCGGAGTTATAGCTTGGTGTCCAGGTCTGAGCAAGGCCTGGCATTGGACCAGGGAGTCTAAGGGATCTGGTGATCTGGGCCAGAGAGTGGATGGCTCGATCTGGAAGTCCAAAAGAGTGGTGTCTGGGTGACAATCTCGGGAGTCTGGCCTAGAACCCTGATTCAGGAGTCTGATGATCTGGGTCAGATGGTGGGCAGTAGATTTCCAAGGAGTAAGATCCGGACCTGAGCCCTAGGATCTGGGTGTCTGGGTGACCTGGCTCTGATGAACAGGGGGACCTGGGACCAGGCTCTGAGGGCAGGTCTCTCTCCTCCCCATTCCCTGGCTCCCACAGGAGGAAGAGGACCTCCCCTATGAGGAGGAGATCATGCGGAACCAGTTCTCGGTCAAGTGCTGGCTCCGCTACATTGAGTTCAAACAAGGTGCCCCAAAGCCCAGGCTCAACCAGCTGTATGAGCGGGCGCTGAAGCTGCTGCCCTGCAGGTGGGAATCGCTCCAGCCGCCCCCCCCAATCCTGTCCTAACAGAACCAGGCGGGAGGTCCCCAGGGATGGCTCTTGTTTTGGCACCAAGTAGCCGTCCCCCCATTGCTGAGACTTGTCATGCTTCCCCAGGCCCCTTCTCCCAGCAGTTGCTTCGTGGGGGCAGGGCGAAGGGTTCTAGGGGTCCGTAAGGCTGACCAGTCATCCTCTGTCCCCTCCTGCCACCCCCCCCCCCCAGCTACAAACTCTGGTACCGATACCTGAAGGCACGCCGGGCACAGGTGAAGCGTCGCTGCGTGACTGACCCTGCCTACGAAGATGCCAACAACTGCCACGAGAGGGCCTTTGTGTTCATGCACAAGGTGGGGGGCGGGGCTCAGTCCCGGGAAATGCACGAAGCTGGGAGTCCTGCCGCCTCGGTAGACTTGTGGTTGAGCTAGACCGGGTCCTGGAGGAGGGGGTTCTGGGTGTTGCTGCATTCCGGGCCCTAGGGCAGCGGGGGTCTTTGTGGCGGGCCGTGGCGCCCGCAGCGCACAGCACGCCTCTCCCCCACACCTGCAGATGCCCCGTCTGTGGCTGGACTACTGCCAGTTCCTGATGGACCAGGGCCGCGTCACGCACACCCGCCGCACGTTTGACCGTGCCCTCCGGGCGCTGCCCATCACGCAGCACTCTCGTATCTGGCCGCTGTACCTGCGCTTCCTCCGCTCGCACCCGCTGCCTGAGACAGCCGTGCGGGGCTACCGGCGCTTCCTCAAGGTGAGCTGGGCGGGGGCGCAACCTCGCGCCAAGAGGGGCCCAGAACTGGCTCCCTGGACACCAGCCCCTTGCAGGATGTCACCTGACAGGAAGTGGGGAAAAGGCTTCCTGAGGTAGGCTTTTGTTGGCGATTTGTCTATTCTCCACATACTTGCTAGCAGCAGCTGCGTGTCCGGTACCAAGACAGGTCCTGGGACAGCGTGACAGAGGCAGTCTCTGCATGCGTGGAACTTCCTGGTCTAACCGGGCAGACAGATGCCCATGAGCTGACCACATAAACCAGGAAAACCGCTACCGCAGGAGGGCGGGGAATGTGAGATGAATGGCTGTGGGAGCGTCTCCAGGTGGAAACCGGGTGCGGATGGTGTGTGGCTTTCTTAAACTTCTAACAAGTGTCATACGTTGTGAAAGTCTTAACACAGTGCTCTCTGGCCAGGGGGCTTGTGGTAAACAGCAGGGCCTGGACGGTGCAGGCTCTACCGTTGTTGTCCAAGCCAGACCAGCTGGGGCTGGCCTTGGACCAGTGGGGCCTAGGCTGGACCTGCGGGGCCGAAGCCACACTGGTGGGACCCAGGTTGGACAGGGGTGGCTGAGGCTGGGTCGGCAGGGCTGGCTCTTGATCGGGGGACAGTGGTGGCTGGCTGCCCTGGAGCCGCCGAGCGGGAGGGGCTGTCGTGGTACGGTTCCTCAGCCCCCCTGACTGCCGATGGGGCCACTTGCCATGCAGCTTAGCCCCGAGAGCGCAGAGGAGTACATCGAGTACCTCAAGTCCAGCGACCGGCTGGATGAAGCCGCGCAGCGCCTGGCCACCGTGGTCAATGATGAGCGCTTCGTGTCCAAGGCCGGCAAGTCCAACTACCAGGTGGGCCTGTGGGGGGCCGGGGGCGGGGCAGGACGGCTCGCCCCCGTGCGCAGCAGGCCTCAGACTTCTCCTCCTGACACTGCAGCTGTGGCACGAGCTCTGTGACCTCATCTCCCAGAATCCAGACAAGGTGCAGTCGCTCAATGTGGATGCCATCATCCGCGGGGGCCTCACCCGCTTCACTGACCAGCTAGGCAAGCTCTGGTGCTCGCTGGCTGACTACTACATCCGCAGCGGCCACTTCGAGAAGGTGAGCGGGCCCGGGAGCCGGCGAGGGGAGGGGGGCGGTCCCTCGAGCGGACGGCATTCAGGGGACGCCCGTGGGCATGTGCAGGAGCAGAAAACACACCCAGGTGCACGGCCCTCCTGAAGGTGAGAAGTGGTCCAGCCCTGCTGGCAAGCATGCCCACCTTGGGGTTGGCCAGACCTGAGTTCTTCCTGGGTGGGTGGCCTTGAACCCACCAAGCCTGGCACGGGGGTCGGTCACCTCATGAGTCTTACTGGGTGTCAGGCACCTTACACGCGTTTCCCTCAAGCCTCATTGGTTCTACGTAAGGGACCGTCACTGTCAGCTTACTGGGGAGGGGCCAGAGCCGGGGAGAGTGCTCTGGCTGGGCAGGGGGCAGGGGACAGCTCCGGGACATGGCTCTAGTCATGGCTCTGCTGAGTGCCACTGCTCAGAGCCTGACAGAGCTGGGCGACCCCGGCTCTGGACCGCTGCCAGGGTGGCACCGTTGGGTTCCTTGTGTTCACACGGGTGGGCAGCCAGCACCTTCCTTTCACCCTTCCTATGCCCGCAGGCTCGAGATGTGTATGAGGAGGCCATCCGGACCGTGATGACCGTGCGGGACTTCACCCAGGTGTTCGACAGCTATGCCCAGTTTGAGGAGAGCATGATTGCAGCCAAGATGGAGACAGCCTCAGAATTGGGGCGGGAGGAAGAAGGTGAGCTTCCACGGCGGTCCTGGGCTGGTGAGGGGAGAAGGCCGGGCTGGCGGGCAGGGCTCCGAGCGTCCTGAGTGGCTGGGGCAGGGGAGCGGTGCATCTCCGGGTTCGGGGGCCGGCAGGGAGGGAGGCCGGCCGAGGGGCCAGGGTGGTCGTGGAACCTCGGAGAGTAGCCAGGACGAGGGATGCACCTCCAGCGCGGGTGGCCAGTGGGGTGAGTCTACAAAGCCCAGAGCACTCAGTGGGGACTGTGCGCCGAGGCCCTCACTTCTGCTCCGTGGCCCTCATCACGTGGAGCAGATGACGTGGACCTGGAGCTGCGCCTGGCCCGCTTCGAGCAGCTCATCAGCCGGCGGCCCCTGCTCCTCAACAGCGTCTTGCTGCGTCAGAACCCGCACCACGTGCACGAGTGGCACAAGCGCGTGGCCCTGCACCAGGGCCGCCCCCGGGAGGTGCGTGGCGGCCCCACCCCCTCGGCCCTGCCGCTCCCCCTCCCCCACCGGCCCGGGCCCTGACTCAGCCCTTCCCGCCCAGATCATCAACACATACACGGAGGCTGTGCAGACGGTGGACCCGTTCAAGGCGACAGGCAAGCCCCACACGCTGTGGGTCGCGTTTGCCAAGTTTTACGAGGACAACGGACAGCTGGACGATGTGAGTGCTGTGCCGTGTGTGCGCGCGCAGATGCCTTGGCCAGAGGACACAGGAGGCACAGTCACGTCTGCCTGAGCGGTGTACACGTGCAGCCTCGCGGGGGCGGGGGAGGGCAGGCCGGGCCTCAGCCGGCCCTCTTTGCGCCCTGGCAGGCCCGCATCATCCTGGAGAAGGCCACCAAGGTGAGCTTCAGGCAGGTGGACGACCTGGCCAGCGTGTGGTGTGAGTGTGGCGAGCTGGAGCTCCGGCACGAGAACTATGACCAGGCCTTGCGGTTGTTGCGGGTAAGTGCACGCCGGGGCTTGGGGGCGGGGCGGGGCGGGCGTGTGGCCAGGCCCCGGACGTCCCTGAGCTCCGCCCTCCGCTGCGGGCTCCCTGCAGAAGGCCACCGCGCTGCCCGCCCGCCGAGCCGAGTACTTTGACGGCTCGGAGCCCGTGCAGAACCGTGTGTACAAGTCGCTGAAGGTGTGGTCGATGCTCGCTGACCTAGAGGAGAGCCTGGGCACCTTCCAGGTGAGCTGCGTGGCCAAGGGCCTGTGGCAGGGGGTGGGCTGGGGCTGCAGACTCTGCCCCGGACATGCTCCGACCCGCCCCTGCCCCGCAGTCCACCAAGGCCGTGTATGACCGCATCCTGGACCTGCGCATCGCCACGCCCCAGATCGTCATCAACTACGCCATGTTCCTGGAGGAGCACAAGTACTTCGAGGAGAGCTTCAAGGTGAGGGGGGTGACCTGGGGGCCCCAGACAGCAGTGTGTCCTCTTCAGTGCCTCGGGCACTGTGTTAGCGTGCTCTGCCACCCTAACGAAGTGCCACAGACCAGGGGACTTAACAGAGACGTGTCGTCTTAGTCCCGGAGGCTGGAAACCTCAGATTGTGGTGTTGGCGGGGCTGGTTTCTCCTGAGCCTCTCTCCTCGGCGTGCAGGTGGCCGTCTTCTTCCCGTGGCCTCCCGTGGTCATCCCCGTGTGTGTGTCTGTGTCTTAATCTCATTAAAGACTCCAGTCGTTGGATTAGGGCCCACTATAGCAATCTCATCTTCATTTCCTTTTTAAAGACCTCATCTCTAAGTACAGTTCCATTCTGAGGTCCTGGGGTTATGGCTTTGACAGCAATTTGGGGGACACCGTTCACCCTGCTTCTGTGTGTATGGGGGGGGGTTGGTGTGGGTGTGTGGGGGCTGTCACCGCCCTGTCACTCAGGCCCTGGGTTGTAGGTCTCCGCGTGTACACGTTGTGAGGCCCCACCAGGCTGCCTGACGTGTTGGGTTATGTGTGGAGACTATCCGGACACAGCTGGGGAGGTTGTACACGACATGACACACAGGCCACCGCCGGCCTGAGTGACGCAGGCCTTGCCCCTTGGCCCTGGCATGTGAACCTCCTCGCAGGGCTTTGGGCTCCAGTGTCTGCAGAGCTGAGAGGTCCCCCCCACCCCTGCCTCTAAGTCCCCTGCCCATAACGTTACCTCCTGGTGACTTGGTCAGTCCAAATCCTGCCCTGTCATTGGGGGCTTTGCAGTCTGTTAGGGAGGCATACAGACCCTTTTGACTGCGTCGTGATTGGAGGGAGGGGTGGCGAGGGAAAGGCCACCTTGCTCAGCCCGAGGGAGACGGGGACAGCCTCCCGGCAGCCTGGGCGCCACGCGCGCTCGCCCTGCCTTCCCACGCATGACTCCCTCTCTCGGGGCAGGCGTACGAGCGCGGCATCTCGCTGTTCAAGTGGCCCAACGTGTCCGACATCTGGAGCACCTACCTGACCAAGTTCATCGCCCGCTACGGGGGCCGCAAGCTGGAGCGAGCGCGGGACCTCTTTGAACAGGCGCTGGACGGCTGTCCTCCCAAATACGCCAAGAGTGAGGCGGGCGGGGCGGGGCGAGGCGGGCGAGGGGCGGGGCAGCCCGGGCCAGGCCGCAGCCCCTGACCCGCCGGCCTCCCGTCCAGCGCTGTACCTGCTGTACGCGCAGCTGGAGGAGGAGTGGGGCCTGGCCCGGCACGCCATGGCTGTGTACGAGCGCGCCACCAGGGCCGTGGAGCCCGCGCAGCAGTACGACATGTTCAACATCTACATCAAGCGCGCAGCCGAGATCTACGGCGTCACCCACACCCGCGGCATCTACCAGAAGGCCATTGAGGTGCCCCGTGGGGGCGGGGGGCCGTTCTGGAGGCCGGCCCAGGGTCTGCGCACCCCGCTGACGCCCACCCCCTTCCACCCAGCAGGTGCTGTCGGATGAGCACGCCCGGGAGATGTGCCTGCGGTTCGCGGACATGGAGTGCAGGCTTGGCGAGATCGACCGGGCACGCGCCATCTACAGCTTCTGCTCCCAGATCTGTGACCCCCGGGTAGGGGGAGAGCCTGGTGGGCGGGCAGGGGGGTGGGCTGCAGCCAAGCCAGCCGGCTCACGCGCATGCCGCCCACCCTCCACAGACCACTGGGGCTTTCTGGCAAACGTGGAAGGACTTCGAGGTCCGGCACGGCAACGAGGACACCATCCGGGAGATGCTGCGGATCCGCCGCAGCGTGCAGGCCACATACAACACTCAGGTCAACTTCATGGCCTCGCAGATGCTCAAGGTGTCGGGCAGCGCCACGGGCACCGGTGAGCAGCTGCGGGCTACCCCTCACCCTGGCCACGTCCTCTCGGCCTGGCCTCTGCCCTCTGCCTAGCCTTGACCTCCTGTCTGGGAGCACTGGGGGTCCACCTCCACCTCCCCCACTGGAAATTGGGAACTCCTTGAGGGCTGGGTGCTCACACGGCTTGGGGCACCCAGAGCAAGGTGGGTGTGGGCTGTGGTGGGGGCTGGTATGGCTGTGGGGAGGGCAGGACCCGCTTATGCTGTCTGACCCCGTGCCCCCCCCCCCCCCCAGTGTCTGACCTGGCCCCTGGGCAGAGCGGCATGGATGACATGAAGCTGCTGGAGCAGCGGGCAGAGCAGCTAGCTGCTGAGGCCGAGCGGGACCAGCCCCCACGGGCCCAGAGCAAGATCCTGTTTGTGAGGTAGGGGTGGGGGCCGGTGAGAGTGAGGCAGCTCCTGTTTAATAAGAGGGGAGGTGCCAGGGAGGCCGGGCGGTGTGGCCCCCTCCCTGACCCCTGCCTGCCTGCAGGAGCGACGCCTCCCGGGAAGAGCTGGCCGAGCTGGCCCAGCAAGCCAACCCGGAGGAGATTGAGCTGGGCGAGGACGAGGACGAGGACGAGATGGACCTGGAGCCCAATGGTAAGGGGCCGGCCAGACAGGCTGGGCGGTTTGGGGGGAGGCAGAGGCAGGGCCCCCTCCTGGAGTGACCACGTCCTCCCTGCCTCCCCCCCTTCTCCAGAGGTGCGGCTGGAGCAGCAGAGTGTGCCAGCCGCCGTGTTCGGGAGCCTGAAGGAGGACTGACTGCACCCCTGCCCCCATCTGTACCCCCCTAATATAGCCTATGTGTGTATGTCAGTCTGAGCCTCCTTCCTGCCCGCCCTTCTTGCTGCCCAGGTGCCCATACGGACTGCCTGCTCAGTGGTGCTCTGGCCCTGGGCCCAGCCCCCCCCTCCCCACCCCCCACCCCCACCAGATTGGCTGGTGCAGGAGGTGGGGCAGCTGGGCTCCAGGCCAGGGCACACGCCCCACCCTCACCCTGCAGAGCCAGTTCAGGACTCAGAGGCCAGTCTCTGCCGCCTGAGGCCTCCTTGAGGGCCTTGCCCTGGACTGCCCAGGTCTTGCCAGCCGGTACCCACATTAGCAGGTGGAGGTACTCAGCCTTCCCTCTCCAAACTGTTTTTTCCTGAGCCAGGGCGCTGACCTCCTCTCAGGAGAAGGCAGGTCGGCAGGCTTCGCAAGGTACTTCTCGCCCTGGACAGCAGCCAGTAGTCCTCAGCCTTGGGCCAGGGCCGGGGCGTGGTCCTTAGGCCTAAGCTCTGGGAAGCCATTAGTGGGCTCTAAACTATTAAGGGATTTTAAGCATTGAGGGATATAATCAGATTTGTGCCCTGAACAGGCCATGTGGGCTGTGAGGGATTGGGCCGTGGGGGCGGGGGGCGGGGGGGGCGGGGGGGCGGGGGGGAGGGGGAGTCAGGTCGTTGGCCGGGACCTGGGGATGGAGAGAAGCGAGTGAGACAGAAAAGGCCATTAGGCATCAGGTGGGGGGAGCGGGGGAGCTGGTCCCGTGCCGGAGCCACAGGGAGACTAGGAGCTCAGGCCGGCTCGAGCTCCCGCTGTGGGGCCTACATCGGAGACGTCCGTGGCAATGCCAAGGACAGACCCAGACTCTTGGGTGAGGGGCTCGTAGGAGAGCGACATGGGAATCCTTTCTAGTGGTGGGAACCGAGCCTAGAAACAGAGACAGCCAGAGAGATCAAGCTTAGCAGCTGGCCGCAGACCAAATGACAGGAGAGGCCAATAACATCTACGTGGAGGAGAAAAGTGGAGTGAGCGGCCACGGAGAGAGATCAGGGGAGAGGTGGCCCAGGAGCGGCCATGAGGGGCCATGGCAGGAACCACATCAGAGCTATCGAGGAGAAAGGAAACCTCTCAGAGATGTCACTAGGTTAGGGTTAGGAGATGCCAACAACACTCAAGCTCTTTCTAAATTATTTTATTCAAGAAGGTGGGGAGGACAGACAGGGGACTGAGCTGAGCCCTGAGTCCCTGAACCTCCCAGCTCAGCCCCCACAGCAGGACAGGACAGAAGTTAGGGGGTAGGGACTCCAGCCCTACCCGAACAAGGTTGGGGACAGACGAGACCCAGGAATACCAACGGATTGTCCTCCAGGCTGTCCTCCGGGAGGCCGACGGCTGGGGCCTGTCTGGTGGACCACCGGGACAAGGCTACTTGGGGGTGCTGCTGCCCTTCTTGGGAGTCGTGGGCTTCTTGCTCTGCCAGAGGTGGCCCTGGATGGTGAAGGCGTCTACACTCATGGACATGGTCTTGGCAGGGATCTGGGTAAAGCGCTTGCGGTCCGAGTTGTACTTGTAGATGCCCTCGACCATGGCAGGCGTGACCGTGCGGGGGCCGTAGCCCGCCAGGCGGGTCAGCTCCTCTGTCTCCCCGGACAGCGTATAGAGGGCCCGGAACTGGCAGCTCGAGTCGCGGAAGAGGATCAGGAAGTGGTTGGCCTTGCTCTTCTCAATTTCCTGGTGGGGTGGTGCAACCGGTTCGCCAGTGGGCAGGGCCCCCAACCCTCCCCCGCCCCCCCGCTGGCCCCCCAGCCCCCGGCGCAGGCTCACCTCGAGAATGCGGTTCTTCTGCGGTTCGTTCACCTTGCCCGCCAAGCAGCAGTGAGACAGGGCGTTGTGGATGATGAACTTGTTGGACTTGGCGCTGGGCTCCTTGTACAGCCGCGGACCTGGGGGGCGGGGCAGTCAGCGGGGCTGGGGGTTGGGGGGGGGGCGACAGGCAGGGCCTGGGGCTCGCCAGCTCCGGCCCCACTTACCTGTGTACTCGGGCACCGACGCTGGGGAGGAGGCGTTGCTGCCATTCTCCCAGTCGCGCTCACGGCTGCCAGGCAGGCGGCTGGGGGACATGAGGCCGGATGGGGACGGAGCCCTGGGGGGGGGGGTGGACAGGAGGGGATGGGGATGCAGTCAGTGGTCAGGGAAGCCTCCCCAGAGGCAGAGGGACCAGGGAAGATACGGACCTAGGACCCTGTGGAGCGGGGGTGGGGGGTGTGCGTGTGTGTGGGTCTGTGCGCGCGCCAGCCACAGATGCCTGCGTCCCCGCTCGGGTGCACCCCCACTCGGGTACACGGCCGTGTTCTTGAGGCCCGTCAACAGCCCCCCTTGTGCACATGCACAGGACTGCGTCCTCTCATCCCTTCAGCAAGACACACACGGACCCTGAGAGGCCTGCCTGGCCCACACTCACCGAGACGTGGGCCTCTTCACGCCAAGGTTATTGGGGGCCTCATTGGCCACGGTGGACAGTGACAGGGTGGACTGAGAGTAGACTTTGCTGAGCCGGGAGCCTGGGAGAAGAGCGCATGGGGTCATTCCTACCCACAGTCCTGCCTCCACAGGGCCTGGGGGGTGGGGGGGCGCTTACGTGGTAGGCTGTGGAGGGAACAAGGGGTCAGCCCCGCCTCCTGAGACCCTCACCCTGTGCACTCCAATTGAGACAGACCTCTGCCCACCCATGGAGGAGGGGGCTGTGCCCAGCAGGCGGGAGGAAACGCCCCCCCCCAAAGCTCTTGCTCCTAAACATCCCTGAGAGAGCCTTGTGTCCCTTAAGCTCTAGAGAGAACTCTAGGCCAGCTCTGCCCAGCATGCCTTGCCCCACTGTACCCCCACATCCCTCTGGAAGTCGAACAGGCATGGGCAACTCCCCAAGACCCCTTTCACCCCACGTACTCATGGGGGTCTCGGCAAGCCCTGGACACGAGCATTGGGCAGGCACCAGCCCTGACGCCCCAGCCCTACAGAGTCCTTACCCAGCAGGCCACGGGCAGGGCTTCGTGCCAGGGCCGAGTCATCACAGCAACCAGAGCGTGGCCGGGGGGCCCTCCGCCCGCCCCGGCCTGGCCCCCCGGTCCCCGCAGCCCGTGGCCGCAGCACTTTGTCAAGGTCATCCATCAGCTTCAGCTGGGCCCTGCGTTCATACTCGAGCCGAGTGAAGTCCCCCCGCCTGGGGCCCACTTCTTCCTCAGCTGAGGCCCTCCCGGCAGGGGCTGGGGCTGCTGTGGGGGCCACAGGAGCTGGGGGGGCCGGGACGCCCGCAGTCACCTCCTCCTGGGCCAGCCTGCAGATCAAGAGTTACCGAGCAGTCAGACCACTCACAGGTTCACTGGCGGCAGGGGTCCCGGGCAGCCCCCAGCCTCACCGTGCGGCCTCTTCCCTCCGCTGCTCCTTCTCGGCCTCCTGCCACTGTTTCCGCCGCCGCGCCTCCTCTGCCCGCCGCTGCTGCCGTTCCAGCAGGCTGGCCCGCTTTTGGGCCATCTCGTCCTCGGGCTTGTCTTCATCCTGGAGGCAGGCACCGAGTCCAGCTGGCCATCCCTCCCCTAGTACTTCTGTCCACCCTGCCTGCTAACCACTCACCCCTCCTTTCCCTTGTGTAACTGGTCTGAAGGCACTTAGCGGGCTCCTGCTTTGTGCACAGCCCTGAGCTGGGTACCGGGGCAAAAAGGGGACCAAGCCAGACTGGGTGCTGTTCACACCAAGCGCTTAACCCAGTGGGGAAGGCGACCTGATAGATCAGCAGCAGCTACCAGTCTACAGTGTAGGGAGGGACCTATCCTAGCCTGAGGGCACTAAGCAAGGCTTCCTGGAGGTGACCTTCCTGGAGAAGGACAGGGACTTGACTGGGGGGGGGGTGGGAGGTGAAGAGGGTATTCCAGGCAGAGGGAACAGCAAGTGCAAAAGCGCCGAGGCTAGAACAAGCCTAGCAGGCATGGAAAGGGGGAGGGGGGGGTGCTGGGAGGTGGAGCGAGGGAGACGGGCATAGGACAGGTCAGAGGTGAGCAGGGCCCAAAGCCGTGGGAAGCACTTTTTTTTTTTTCTAAGACCAACGGGACCTGCAGAAGGGTTTAAGTAGGGGACTGACAGGATCCAGTTTACATTAAAAAAAAAAAAAAAAAAATGAATTGGCCATTGAAAATGGCCAAGGACGGAGGAGTTGGGGGGATGGATGGTAGAGGCCAGTCAGCACGTGACCGCAGGCGTCCAGGTGAGACCACTGGCCCAGGCTGGGGGAGCTATGAGGACAGAGAACAGGGACATGGAAGAGTAGGAAGGGGGACTGGCAGGGCCATGGTGGGGAGAGTGGGAAGGAGAGAAGAGGAGGGAGGAGGTGCCATGGAAGACCCCAGCCCTGTCTGTCCACTTACTCCTGTCCATCTGTCTGTCACCACCCATTCATCCGTCATCCAGCTGTCCCTCTACCCACCCACCCATCTGGCCACACACACCCTGCCTGTCTGCCCACTCCCACCTGGCTATCCACCTCCCGGTTTATCCACCAGTGATCCCACTCCCTGAGCACGTGGCCACCCACCCGGTCCCTTCCCCCACTGGCTTAGGTGACTCTCACCTTATAGAAGAAGCCCAGCCCAGCCCGGGGCTCTCCCTCTGAAGACGCCTCTTCCTCTAAGGAATCCTCGGCACCAGGGGGGCTCCCATCTCCCTCGTCCTCGGCTGTGGGCTCTTCCAGGCTGCCCAGTGGGATCTCGATGAGGCCAGGCCGGGCCACAGGCTCCTCGGGTGGTGACCCCTCCGCCAGGAGGATAGAGGAGCGTGTCTGCACAGGCACCTGGCTTGGCGAGAACTTGCGCAAGTGGGGGAGGCTGTCTACATCGTGGGGAGGCGTGAGCACTCTTGTCAGGGGCGCTAGCCGCAGCTCTGCTGGCCGTGCATGTTTCGGGCTTCGGGGTGTTGGGCTGGGGCCGGGCCCGGGGCTGCGCCGGGCAGCTGGGGCACGCCGAGCAGGGCTGGGAGACGCGGCTTTGGGACCCACTGTGGGACCAGGGATGACCCATGCAGCAGGTGGCGGGGCAGGCCCCGGGGCCTCGGGTGGGGCCAGGAGAAGCTGCTGCTGGTCCGTGAGCCTCTGCATGTCCCGCTGCAGTGAGCTCAGCGCAGCACTTAGCTTGCTGACCGCCCGGTTATAGTCCCCCAGCCCCTCGGGGGGCACCGGGCCCAGTTCGGGTGAGAAGGTCACTGCCTTGGGCCGTGGGGCCGGATCGCCCTGGCCCTCGCCCGCTGGCCGCTCCCCACCAGGGACCGGGCCGGGCTCCGCCTCCGCCTCCGCCTCCCCTCCAGCCTCCCGTGGCTGCACCTGCAGGAAAGCACTCTTGCCCAGTCGCTGGCGGTGTTTAGCAAAGATGGCCTCGATGCGCCGCTTCTGAGCCTCGATGGCCCGCCGTTTCTCCTCCAGCCGGGCCCCCAGCTCACTCATCTCCGAGCTCAGGGCCTCTGCTGCGGCAGGGGTGGCCGCCGGGGACCCTGCCTCGGCCTCGGCCTTGACCAGCTGCTTCTTGCGCTCAGCAAAGCTGGTCATCTTCACCTCAGAGTTGCCGGCCGCGGGGGACGAAGCTGCTGCCTTCGGGGAGCCCTCAGACAGGGCCGGCGATTTCGAAAGCTCCCCTGCCGGGCAGGGAGACGATTTCAGGGGGCCCTCAGGGTGGGGCACGTAGCTGGGTGCTTGGGTGGGCGCAGCGGGCAGTGGCTTTGAGACCCCGTCGAGTGGGTAGGAGGAGGCCAGTGGCAGTTTGGAGGAGCCCTCAGGGGAGTGGAGGTAGAAGCTGCCGTCGGCGGCCCCATCTGGGAGCAGCCGGGGCTCAGCGCTGTGGATGATCTGCAGGGCCTCCTCGATGGTAGGCAGGTCTCCGGGCTCCGGGGGCGGCTGGACGGGGGTCCGGGCTGGCACAGGGCGCGGGGGGCCCAAGCTGTCCGAGCTGACCGAGCGGAGTAGGACGGGGTCTCCCATGACAACATCCACGTCGCTGTCCAGGCCAAAGGGGGTGCTGAACGACACTGCCTGGGAAAGGGGACGGCTGGGCGGCAGGAGGGGGGGGGGGTCAGCCCCTGGGACAAGCCCCAGCCCCACCCCTGCCCAGTCTGCTCCACTGGCCCTTGAGATGCACTCACCTGAGCTGACGGTTCCAGGCCTTGCCGAGGGCCTCCATGTGGGACATGGACGGGGAGGACTTCAGTGAGCCTGGGGAGAGGTGGGAAGTGGTCACTCAGTGGTCACTATGGAGTCGCTGGGCCCTGGGTGGGGTCTGCCAGGGGGTGTCACTGATGGGGCATTATGTGGACAGATAGCTGGGGGCCGCTGGTGGGAGGGGTCAGTGAGGGTCACCACGGGGTCATTCAGGTGGGACCCAGTGGAGGGATCAGGAGGAGACATGAAGTCTGCTAAGGCAGTGTTTGGGTAGGGGTCTCCAGTGACCAGCTGTACCCCTGCCCTCACCTGTGGATCCACGGAGTGGGGACTGGGGGCCGCCGGATGACAGAAGCGGGTGGCGGAAGTTGAAGACAGGAGAACTGCCAAGAGAAGCACGTCAGCCAAGGGACCGCCCGGCCTTGCTCACCTCTCCCAGGAGTGGAGCAGAGAGCATCCCCTAGCCCTGGCGCAGCGCCCAGCAAGGGGAAGAGCCCACCATGGCCATGGAGACTCACCCAACAGGGAAACTGTACCTGCAGCCACTGCTGTTCTGAGCGGGAGAGGCCTCCGTGGCCCGGGGGGAGGCCGCTGCAGCAGGGATAGCAGGGTCAGGCAGGGCTTGGCCTCCCTACCCCGCCCCACACCCAGGGCCAGGCCTCACCGTGACCGTCAGGCAGGTCCTTGGCCTGCACAAAATCAGGTTTCAGCACCTCAAAGCACATGAACATCTCGGCTAGCAGCACCACCAGGTTGATCTGGAGGCAGAAGGCAGGGTCAGCCAATGGGACGCACGGCCCCGGACGCCTGCCTCGGCCCCCAAGGCCTCGAGGTGACCTTACCTTGAGGGGCGGTGGGACGTAAAGCAGGTCCTCGAGGGAGAGCGGGCAGCCGCGAGGAAGGCGGGAGGCACAGAAATCCTGCACCAGCTGGAGGTTGTACAGGCTGTCCGCCACGGACATGGGGTCCTTGAGACACACCTCTGTAGGGACAGGATACCTGGGTCCCCAGCTCTGTGGGGAGGAGGACGGGGCCCTGGGGAAGCGAGGGCCCTATGGGCCGGGCCTCATGCTAGGTGCCTTTCCCAAAGTGGGTACTAGGATAGGCCGTTCCTCGGGCCTCTGCATCTGCTCCCAACGGCCTGGAGAACTAGTTCCGCGAGAACTCAACTCAAAAAGCTCTTCCTGACCACCTGGCCCCGCGTGGAGCCCCTAACACCCAGAATGTTCTCCTGGCTGAACTCCTTGTCCTTCTCTCCCAACTAGGATGTGAGCTGCCTGAGGTCAGGAGCACATCTGTATTGTTCTCACTGGATCTCTGGCACCTACAAGAGAATCTGGCATTCCATAAATATTTGCTGCAGGAATGAATTCTATGAAGCGCAGAGAAGTTTAGACACTTGTGTGAGGTCACATAGCTAACTGGGGGAAAAAATGTGCAAGCCCCGGTCCACCAGTTCTGGAAGCTGCACTCATAATTACTGCCCCACTCGGGGGCAGATGCCTGGGTGCCAAGCTCCCAAGGACAAGTGTGGCCCAGGCCCGCGCACTCACCCTCGAGTCGCAAGAGCTGGGGACAATAGCAGTGAATTGTGGCAGCTAGTGCGGCCCCACTTGCCAGATCCTGGAGGGTGGTCACGTTTGGAAAGCAGGGGGCGCGTCGGGCCACAGCTCGGTCCTTGCGGTATCGGATCTGCGGGTGGGAGCCAAGTTAGGTCAGAGGCTCAGGCTGGCCCCAAGTCAGTGGTCATGCAGGCTGGGTGGGGAGGCCTGGGGTTTCCGCCATGAGGGGGCGTGAAGCTGGGGGTCCCAGAGCCAGAGTGGGGCCAGCCTGGAGCGGGGGGAAGGGTAGCAGCGAGCAGCCAGGCCAGCAGCGAGGGCTGGGGCAGGACTCCTGGGACCCCGGGGCGGGGGATACATTACCATGGGGGGTTTGCTCCCCGACTCCTTCAAACAGAAGGCAATTGCGTGCTGGGGGGGGAGAGGAGCAGCCGTCAGCGGGGCGGGAGGGGTGCTGACTTGCTGGGCCCCCAAGCACACCTCCAGGGGAGGGGGAGATAGCCCCGACCCTGTCATGAGCCCTGGCCATCCAGCTCCGACTGCGCTCTGGCCGGCTTTGGGGACCCCAGCTCCTCCCAGCCTGGAGGGACCCCACAGAGCAGCCTCCCATGCAGGGAATCTCCCCCCGGCTCCCCCCACAAAAGACCCAGGCCCCAGCTTGGGGAGGGGATGCAGAGGAAGCAGGGAGGCAGAAGGAGAGGAACCCCCAACCCAGGCCCGAGAGTGGAAGGAAGGGGGCCCCAGAGTGAGCAAAGGCAGGGATCCCACCCAGCCCAAAGCCTTCCACTTGCAGGGGTCACTTGCCCCTTGTTGTACTTCAGGGATGGAGGCCCCCCCCCATCACCACCAACAAAGCTGGGACTTGTCCTTAGGGAAACCGGGGTCTTGGGAAGGTTCTTCCCCCTTCTTCTGGGTTTGGGGGGTCTTCCTCTTGACTAAAGGGGTCTTCTCCATGTGCCCTGCCACTGGGGTCAGGATCCATATGTCTGAAGGGCAAGAGTCCTCCCTTCAGAAGTGCCGGAAGTCTCCCAGCTCAGCTAAGATGGACAAGCCGAGGAGCTCTGCCCTCTTAATTGCTGGGAAGGGAGGTTCATCCCCCTGAACGGTAACTGGGGAGAGGTCTGCCCGGTCAGTTAACAGCAGAGAGTCCTCTCCTCTCTGAGGCTACAGAAGGCTTTTCTCTGTCCCCCAGGGCTGGGGTCCCACGTCTTTTGCTCACAGCTGGGAAGAAGTAGGAGAGGGAGCAGACAGGCAGGCAGAACAGACACATGGAGAGACAAAGCGACAAGCAAGGCAGGCAGACGGGGCGGAGAAACAGCCCCACTTACAGGAACCAGCTTCCAATACCAGCGTGTGGGGCACTGATGCCAGAGAGGCAGAGGGGAGAGCAGGAGAGGCACAGGGGAGAGGGAAGAGAGAGAGAGAGTCACCTCCAGCGCCGCCCCCCCCCCGCCGAGTGCAGGACCGGCCTCGAGGTGCAGCCCTTCCCTGCCCACCCAGCCATCCAACTGTCCTTGCGTCCGTCCATCCGTCCATCGCCCTAGCCTCACCGAGGGCTGTGCTGGGGCCACCCCATCTGCAGGGGCCACAGGAGAGGCTCTCTGGGCAGCTTCCTGCTCCGTCTTCTCCTGCAGCCGCCGGATGGTCTGGGGAGCAGGGAGAGGTCAGAGCTCCGGTCACCGGGCGATCCTGGCCCCCAGCCCATGCCAGCCTAACCCCACCTACCGTGTCCACCCAGAAAAGGAGCTTATGCTCCAAGCTGGCCAGGGCCAAAGGACCGGGCAGTGTCTTTGTCCACTCGAAGGCGAAGGCAACCATGAGGGCGTCAATGACAGCTAGGTGGGCTCCCTGTGGAGGTAAGGGCTGAAGGGTGAGACCAGGGCGAGGGATGGGGGCTCCGCTCGCCTCTGAGGGAGAAGAGGAGGAAGTACCTCAAGGTTGGGCGGGTGGGGGCGGGGCCTGAAGTAGGAGGGGCTTTGGGGATGGGCCTGGGTTCGTGGGTGGGGCTTCCGGGAAGGAGCAGGATAGGGATCCTGGAAGAACCACCCCTGGTGGGCCGTAAAGCATGGCCTCAAGGGCCAGAGTGGCGCCTCTGGGGAGGAGCCAGGCCTGGTGGGCGGAGCCTTTAGGGAGGAGCAGGGCGGGGCTGGTGGGCGGGGCCTACCATGAGGATGGGCTGGTGCCTCAGGTCGGCCTCCTGCACGGGGCGCTCGGGCAGCGCGGGCACTGTGCCCCTCCGCGCCAGCAGGGCCAGCAGCGCCGAGGGGTTGGGGGGGGTCTCGAGCTGCGGCAGCGCCTGGCGCCAGGCCCGGCAGTAGAGCTCGGCCGAGAGCAGCAGCCGCGTCACCGGGGGCTTCACGTGCTCCTGCGCGTACTGGTCGGTGTAGAAGGGCTCCCACAGCTCCGAGGGCACATGCTCTGTGGGGCGAGGCGGGGGACGGCGGGTCAGGGCCCGGGCGCCCGCAGGGAGGACGGCACCGGGACGGGCGGGAGCGCGCCGGAGGGAGGGGCTCCAGGCGGTGCGAGAGCACAGCGCTGCAGGGGGACGGCAGCTCTGGGACCCGAGGGGAGGCGGCCGCCTGCGCAGGGGCTTGTTGGGAGGTGGGTGGGCTTGGAGGCCCGCAAAGAACAATCACAATGACAAGATGGCTTAATCGATCTCCCTGGGGGGGCCCACCAGCCTGGGAAACAACAGCCAGGGCACAACAGGTAACTCCAGAAACCTGCCCAAGGCCACACAGCTGGGCAACGCTGGCCCTGGGATTCAGACCCAGGCCTTCAGCAGACTCTACACCCTGGGATTCAGACCCAGGCCTTCAGCAGACTCTACACCCTG
>NW_023270855.1:53039599-53041331 GCF_011800145.1 Mirounga leonina | reverse complement strand
TACACCCTGGGATTCAGACCCAGGCCTTCAGCAGACTCTACACCCTGTCTCAGCTTGGAGACTGGGGTGGGGTGGGCTGTGGAGTGCAGGGCTGGCTGGCAGGGCACCGAATGGGGTGGTCAGACTGCAGACATGCTGGGGGGGGGTGGTGAGGGGTCTGTACCTGGTGACTGAAGGGTGGAGGCAGGGGAGGGAGAGGGAGGTGCCCAGGCCCCATCAGGTGTGACTGGAAAGATGGGGGCGGGAGGGGAAAGGGTTAGGGATACAGGAGGGGCAGCAGGTGAGGCAGCAGAGGCTGAATGTGAGGGGCTGGGCCTTAGGAGAGAGGTGAGGTCACCTTGCAGAGGCGGCCACAAGACCCCTGAAAAGGCTGAATGAGACAGGCAGGGTAGGAAGAGGCTGGAGGAAGCCCCATGTGGAGGGAAGGGTGGGTGGTGGAGCCCCAAGCAGGACCCAAGGGTGGGGAGGAGAAAGACCAGAAAAAGGCACCAGGAAGATTCTCTGGGGAGGTCTAGGAGGAGGTGACTGAAGCCAGCATGGGGAACCAGCCCTCGTGGCGGGGGGGGGAGGTCTTCCAGGGAGGCCCCAACTCTAAATTCCAATCTGAACAGTTGTTTTGTCTTTTGGGGTTCTGTGTGTCTGAAAGAATGGGGGGCAGGATTCTACTGCTTAAAAACATTTGCACATGACACCTCAGACCCTCCTCAGGTGCCTGTCTTCACAGCCATGCTCCCCAGAGACCCCCTGCCCTCACCTACAAGGACTCAGGCATCCTTCCCTTCGGTGCCTCCCTACCCCAGCTCTTTCCCCATCCCCTAAAATCACACTTGACCTCCCCACTTAATGCTCCACTCCTGTGGAGAGTTGTGCCTGCTCTCTGCCCCTCTCAGCGCAGCTTCTTGAAAGAACAGAGTTCTCCAGGCTCTGCTTCCTTCCACCGGACCCCCACCCCAACCTCCCTGAGACTCCTGCCCTCCCAGCTCCCAGCCTGCCCAAGGCCAGCAGCGGCCCTCCAACGCAGAGTTGTGGGCCGTATCTTGCCTGGGCGTTCTGCCCAGCACCTCCTTGTTCCGGAAACCTTCCTCCCCCAGCATCTCCCAGCTTCCCATCTTTTTCTCTGTCCCACCACTCCAGCCAGGCCTCCTCCCCACATGCCCTGTCAATGCCAGGTTCAGAAGAGCCCTGTAAATGGATATGTTACTCCACCCCCCACCCCCACCCCAGGGATGGCTTCCCTGGCCATCAGAGCACTGCCACCTGCTGCAGCCCAGGCCTTGTGTCCCACTGCCCTCTGGGCATCTCCATGATGCTCAGTACCTTGCTCCAAACCTGCTCCTTCTCTCTGAAATTGCAATAAGAAATCACCATCCTCCCACCCCCACCACCACCCAACACCTAATGTCCTCAGGTTTCAACCTCCTGGCATCTCCCCAACCCAAACCCTGCTCCTTATCTCCCCAGCTCCTGCTCATTTCCTGCTCCCATTAGCAAAATTAAACAAGTTTCTTTCTGGGGCACCTGGGTGGCTCAGTTGGTTAAGCGTCTGCCTTCGGCTCGGGTCATGATCCCGGGGTCCTGGCATCAAGCCCCGTGTCTCTCTCTCTCCTGCCCCTCCCAACTGCTCATTCTCTTTCTCTCTCTCAAATAAATAAATAAAATATTAGAAAGAAAGAAAGAAAGAAAGAAAGAAAGAAAGAAAGAAAGAAAGAAAGAAAGAAAGAAAGAAAGAAAG